>NC_056729.1:246386230-246499420 GCF_019279795.1 Protopterus annectens | reverse complement strand
TGCTATGTTCCCTCTTTGCTAAGGCATGGGCATACTGGGCACACTTCTGTTTGCCTACTGGGGCTGGCACAGGGTGTTCGTGGTCTGAGTCCCTCTGTGCCTGTGGGTCCCTTGGCAATGGTGGTGGGCTGTGAGGGCCTTCACCATTCTGTCCCTGCTGCAGCTGTTTCTGCAGGATCATATTGTGTAGCATGGCACATACTATGAAGATGTGGGCACATGTGCCTGGAGAGTACTGCAAGGCTCCACCAGATATGTCCAAGCAACAGAACTGTGATTTCAGCATCCCAAACACGTGCTCTATGATGATTCTGGGTTCTGCGTGTGCCTCATTATGGTGTTCTTGCATGGCTGTGTGTGCATTTCTGATGGGAGTCATCATCCACGGTTCCAGTGCATAGCCAGCATCCCCCACCAGGTGGCCATATGGGATGTCCCCTCAGCAAATACCTGATACAGCTGTCTGGCATGCCAGATGTGGGAGCCGTGATAGCTTCCAGGGCTGCCAGCACACATCCATGATAATGCCCTGGGCATTGCACATGACCTGGCAGTTGATGGAGGGGTATCCCTTGCGGTTTATGTAGTGCCTACCCTGCTCACCGGGTGGTGACTTGATGTGTATGTATGTGCAGTCTATTGCACCCAGTACCTCTGGTTAGTCTGCCACGCAGTGGAAGAGACGCATATTGCTGGCCAACTCCTCCTGCATTCGGGGGAAGTATATGTGCTCATTGGCATGTGGTAATATGGCATCCAGGAACTGGTGAAGTACCCTGGATGTTGATGCCTGTGAGATCCCCATGATATCCCATGTTGGCCTTTGGAAGGTACCTTTGGCTAGTATTCTCAAGCTTACACATACCTTCGTGTCCACTGGGATGGGTTCCCCTCTGTTACTTCTGGCTCTGAGGTGTGGCCGGCACAGCTCAACAAGTTGCTGTATGGTGTCCCTGTCCACCCTGTAATGCTCTACTATCTCCAGATCATGTAGCCCCTGGTAGGTTACCCTGAGTCTGAACACTCTTCTCCTCCTCCAGTGCCTGAGATGGTTGTCAGCATCATCCTCCACACCACCATCAGTCTCCAACACATGATGGTGAATCAAAGCTATGGCAGCCCCTAACATGTACATATTAAAAGTTCCCCATCTGTATACACCAATGGTGCAGAGTGTCTGGGAATACACGAGTGTGTGTGTGTGTGTGTGTGTGTGTGTGTGTGTGTGTGTGTGTGTGTGTGTGTGTGTGTGTGTGTGTGTGTGTGTGTGGGGGGGGGCTTTCATACCTTATACTATTGTGCAATGGATGCTGCTGGTGTAATTGGGTGTGTTTCTGCTATTCCAGCTGCAGGGTATCTTAATTATTTGTTTTACAGCAGGTACTGCTATTGCGGGGCCTTTGGTGTTGACTTACACTTGGCTGCCATGATTCATCTATTGCCCTTTATTTCACTTTTCAACCCGATTCCCCACCCATTGTCAGGCATGCATCCAGCTGCCGGCTGTCTTGTTTTGTACTTTCACAACCTAGGATTGTGTTGGGAAATGTGTTATGTAGCTGATCTATTGCAAGGTTGCTTTGTTCTGCTGTGACAGTTCTCTTTACTTTGCTGTACGGCACCTCCCCTTTCCTGTTCTGCAGGTAGCTGCTAGCAGCCTTGTTAGCTGTTGCCAATGGCCCACTGTAGGTTCCTAGGTGTTAATTACTCATTTGTACTCCAATTACCATGCTGCAGCATTTCCTTATTGTCTTCCCATATCCTTCCTGTTTCAGCTGTGGTGCGCGCTGCACAGAGATGTTTACTGGGTTTCGAGTGTGTTTTCTGCCACGTTCACATGCACTTTCAGTTACCTTGTGTGCTCTCAGCTAAGCAAAGCTAATGCGACTTCCACACCCCTATCCTGCTGCTTTGCTTAGCAGCAGGCAACCCGGATTAGCAATGCTCCAATGTGCTTACAGCTACGGTGGCGCACCCCTCTCTTGATGTCATGTTTACCTCCAGGCCACTCCTCTGTGTTGTACTTCTACGTCGTGTTGTACATCCTTACGCCGGCGGGGCATTTGTGATTCAGTATTACTTGACTCATGGCATTGACTACTAATTCCTAGTTACTGTGCAGAACACTGTCACAGACCCTTAGCAACCCTTGCACCATGGTTGTGGTGTAGCATGCGTGCCATTGACTATTATGGGGAATTCATGAATTGTGTTACATTGCAGTTTTATGAATATAAATATATTTTCCTTGTGATCCTGTTTGCGCACCGATGCACTGCGGTTTTACTTTGCATTAGTGTGGCCATGACATTAAATGTTATTTTTTAAGTGTTGTGCATGTTTTTTTATGCCGTTGGCTATATATTTAGCCACTGGCATATATTATAATATGTAAGTTTGGTCCTCTTTCATGGCTCTGATTTTATGTTTGAAAAAATGTAAACCTTTTTTTGGTTTACATTTCTTCATGCTTACGCTACACCTGCACCACTTCATGAATCGCTATATACCTTCATTTGCATGCTACACTGCTGCATATGGGGTAATTAGCATACATGCACCGGGAGCTGCGCAGCTCTGGCGTATACTGGTAGTGCACGTGGAAACAGTACCTGACTCGCTTGGTGGCCATATTTGGCACTAGATCGCCGATGCTACCCCGGCGCCTGGCGCAAGCTTCATGAATCCTGGGGTATATGTAGTTGCCAGCCCCACAGGTTTTGAATAAGAGAGGCAATACATTTAATTAAGTAGGTACTATTATCCCTAGTGCTGTAAGCTAAGTTACAAAATACTGAACTATGTAAACTCACACTTGAGAATTAACAACTTGTGAACAGATATCTTTAGAAAACTTTAGCATGTACCAGAATATTACTTAGTAAACATCAGTGTGCCATTCAAAATCAACAGTATTCACACATTTAACTATAGCTTTTGCCAGCATGATATGTTGCAAGCAAACTTTATTACTATATAGCAGATTCACTGATGGTTGATAATGAATATTTCGCTAGGGTGTCAGGGCTAGAATTGATACACTTAGTGATTCACAATGTACCATTTGATTAATAACTTATGATTTTGGAGATTTCAATTAAAGATCAATATTGTGTTATCACAGAAGTTTGTCATTTCTCCAAAACGCAGTAAGCTTGCAGTTAGTATATATTTAGTAGGGATGAGGGTGTTACAAATTCCTGTTTGGTGAGTGAATGGGGGGGTTGTCTCCAGGGAACAATGCTAAGAATGCTTTCTTTTACTGATTTAATATTATCATAGAGTCATAGATGCATGGATATTCCAAGGCCACCAAATCTGATGAGCACTCATACCTTGCCAGTGCCCTTCCTCATGTTGCACCCCCTTTGTCCATGAGAGGGATGCCATTCAATCCAAGAGTAAATGTGAGACTTTCTTTCCAGTCATCTCTGTTATATTTAAAGGAAGATAGTGAGTTGCACTCCTTAACATACAGGTGACGTTTATTCCAGAGATTTGGGATATGCTGGTTATAAAACTGCCCTGCTCAGTGTTTCATTTATCTTTTGGAAAAGATTTAGTTTCCTGCATCTTCTACTGATGGAAATGTTGGACTTGCAGAGATACTGGAGGTCAAGGACAACCAGTTCTTTAATGGGATGATAAATAAGACAGAGATCTCCCATTAAAAGTCTGTATGACACTGAATAAAGGGAAAGAGCTGTTAGCCTCTCTTGGTAGCTCAGGGACTTTAGGCCTGTGATCTTTTTTGTTAGGAACCTTTGGAGTCTTTCTAATTGTCTGGTATGTTTAGGGAGATATATCCCAAAGGGGACATAGCACTCGATAATTAGTCTGATCAATGTGTACTTTGACAATTGTGGTCTTTTATGATTACAGTTATGACTGTTGATCACAAAATACTCACACTTTCATCATGGAAACCTTTACAGTCTACAGTTTTATAATTCAAGTGCATTCAAACACCAGCTAAACAGCACTTTAATTTTACCTTTATGAGTACTGAGTGAGCAGGCAGCTTTAAGATGTCTTGCCCTAATCCCAAAAGCCTACAAGCCAAACAGTGCACCAAATGAAATCACTGAGTCACTGGTTAAAGAAAGAGACTGTGACTCTTGCTCATTGTGCTAAGCAAATGTGCATGACAAGCAGCAATGAGCATAACAAACCAGGCAGCATTATAACATGATGAGGCCATATAAAAAACATGGGTACGCAGAACTACATGTTGATGAATGTATAATGAATGTATAATGAGCCATGCTGTATGCTAATAAAGGAAAAAAAAACATAGCAGGGTGATTCAGAAAGGTATAAACAAAGTTTAATCACAATGTGCCCAATTTATCACAATATCAGCCATATGCTCTCTTCCAGGCACAGAGTAAGGTTAAAAGTTTAAAATATGTTACGGGTCTGATTAGTTTAGGTCACACACATAGCTGTGGGCTACAAAAATACAAACCACAATGTAAAGTTCAAATCCTTATGTCCAACACCCCCCGACACACAACCTTTTAAGCATAAGCATAAGCATATCTGGTTCAATCAGTGTCCTTTGCTGGTAACACAAACTGTATTAAATTAATTACTACATTGTAGCAAATTGGCTTATTACAGATGCACACCACCCCAGCTCTTCTATTGAGAAGCAAAAAAAAAGATGTTCTTTCTACTTTCATGTTCTTTCTACTGGCACACCAACCATGTGGCCATATGTACAACGTGCCTCCCCTTCTTGCTCAGCCATTCAAGTCCCATTTCTGTTCCCTGCCCTGACCCTCCTCCAATGCATTTGCGGTCAAACCTGAGTGCTATAGTGCTCCATGTATGGTCTAAACTTTAGCAACTGCCTGTTACATTCCAGTAAGCATTTGCTGCAGTTTGAAAGTAAAATAAGATTACTTTTCTTAATTAAAACCTGAGTGCTGTAGCACTCTGTGCAGTCAGGGTCTAAACCATAGCAACTGTTTGCTATATTTGTAATAAACAGTTGCTACAGTTTATACCTCGTCTGCACAGAGCACTACAGCAATCATCTTTTAGTTAAAATAATTTTCCTTCTTATAAACTGTAGCAATTGATTTGCTATAAATGTAACAGACAGTTGTCACAGTTTATACCCTGCCTGCACAGAGCACTACAGTGCTCAGATTTTAGTTGAAAAAAAGAGAGAGAGATTTTTTTTACTTTTAAACTGTAGCAAACTGCTTGGTACAATGTAACAAGTAGTTGCTACAGTTTAGACCACACAAGACATGCTACAGCACTTAAGTTTGACTGTAAATGCAATAGCAAATTTTAAAAGCTGGTATTGCATTAACAATTGGGATCAGCTGATTGTGCCCCCTCCCAACACTTTGCATCCAGGGCAGTTGCCCATCTCAGCCCTGCCTAGCAAGCTACTGCTTTTAAACATAGCAACAATAACAAATGGAATACAGGAGTTCTAAAAACTGGCATTAACAACATGAGCACAAAAGTGCCAACCATCATATTGGCATATGTCAACATGCATTCCACTCTGCAAACACTTTCTAAATTGTCATGCTTACTGGCTACTAGAGGCTGCACTTGTGTCCAGCATAGCAACCATAAAACACATTTCTATAGACTGTAACAAAAAAGTATTGTTAAACAATGTTGGTAAGAAGAGCAAATGAAATATATATTAACACTGTACAAAGATGCATTACTACAAATAAAAGACATACCTGTACATTTTTATAACACATTTCTCAGTCCTAGAGCAATAATCTGATCCTATGTTCTGCAGCACAAGGGAAAATAAAGCCCTCTGTTGTAAAGTGATTGGAAATAAAAAAACTACGTTGAGCTTAAGAGGTGTAGATAACTCTTCTGGGAACACTGAGTATGCTAATTAGTCCCCAAATCATTATACTTTCTGAATCACTAAATCTTTGCGATGAGCAAATGAAGTAAACATCATGTTTGGGTCTATACAATGCCATGCACGTGCTTTAGCAGTATGGGAGTGCAGATTAAGAATTTGGCATGCTAGTACCTTCCAAGTCTGCCTCATTAGTACTGATGGTGAGTCAGTGATGTGTTAAGGATCCATGCTTATCATAACAACACTGTGAAGAGTGTGTCACACAGGTAACTGTTAGTAATACTTACCAGTTAGGCATGTTAGGAATATGAGTGAAATCTGATTCACGTATTGGCTAAGTCAATTAAGATATTTTTGAGATGGCTGCACAACCATTTCAGATTTGACATTTGATTGAAATGTTCTATTGAGATTGAAATCACAGGGGGGAAACAGTGGAGCAGACAGAGACATAGCTTACACAAGTAAAAGTACATAATTTTTAATGAGTGTGTGAGGCCAACTCTGTTTGTGCCCTCAGCCTGACTGTCAATCTTAGATCTGTCCCATCTTCCCGTTGTGACAGTGCAATCTGTTTCAAAAAATAAATTTATCTACATACCCATGCACAAATACTGTCATACAATATCAACCCTTCACGTAAGGACTGCAATATTTTTAAGTGAAATTAAGTGCACTTTGAAGAGTCCATTCCAGTGCAATTAATGCGATGTTTGAACCCTTACAAGGGCTTAATTATTTTGTAAAGTATGTAACTGTAGTCATATGGACTAAATAACCTCTCACACTTGAAAAAAATGGTTTACATTTATCTGCTACTGTGCTTCATGTATTCTGCATACTGTGACCCCTGAAGGAGTGTAGTCAGTGGTTATCAATGCCTCTTAGAAAACGATAGTTCACATCCTGTGGCAAAAACTTAGAACAAAACTTTGTCTGTATAAATATCCGTATCTACATTATAACAACGAACGATCAGATGATCGAACGTTGTTATATCGACCCCTAAATGTCGAAAATCCAAAATAGCGAACAACCAGAACAGCGATTTTTTTTCCCAGGGAAAAAAAATCACTGTTCCCAAAAAAACAAACAAACAAAAAAACACTAAATAAAATGGGGGGCTTCACCTCCCACAACACCCATGTGGGGCACTGTGCCCCCCACACCTCCCCTACTAAAAAATACAAAGTCAGAGATTGCACTACAATGGAGGAAACAGCACAACCCAGATGGCCGGTTCAGCGATTTCTTTCCCTGGGAAAAAATTTGCTGTTACAGTCAATCTCTATTTTGTCGTTTCAACATATAGTGTTCGCTCTAACAGCGTTCAATCATCTGGTCGTTTGCTGTTCTAAAGTAGACCCAAATATTCAGCCATCTTCCACACAAATAAGCTTGGCATTGATGAGTGTCAGAATTTGAGACATAAGACAATGCTGAGTCCAGAATAAAAAGCCATTTCTTGTAAGTCCCTCAAAGTGTTAATGATGCCTATGATGCATGACAGTGCAATACGTTTGTGAATCAACATACAAGCTGCTATTATTGTAACATTTTTCTCTGCTGTTATACATGCCCTATTTTCATAATAATTTGTTTTGACACCACTGCTATCAAATGCCTTTGACAAAAGATGATTATCCCAGTATATCTGCATAAATGTCCATGGTTCAGTGGTATGTATGATATCCCCTTATAGCAGCATTACTTGTCATATGGTATAATTCCCAGTCCTACACAGTCATCTTGGTAACATTTCACACCACAGCTCAGTACTTTCTCTGTGATGTGACAAGTACATACACATGTAAACATTTGTCTGTTGGCTTGAATTGAGTTCAACTTGCAGTACGTAACCCTCAACAATAATATCTGTATAAGCACTAATGACTGTATGAGTACTGTGGTCTGTAGACATTTTATTAATGTTCCACTTGTATAAGCAGTGATGAAAGGGTTGTCTGCATGCAACACATATGCCAAACAGGATGTAGTGGACAACATACGATTCTACCCTGTCACATTGTTCATCTCAGTAATTGAAAGACAACATTCATGTGTTTGCATGATATGTGATAATGCATGTTTTAAAAAAAAAAAACAGTCCCATAAGTAATCATGTAAATGCACAAAAAAATTAAAGTATAAGCCCTGAAATCATGTACAGTAGATTCCCACTTATCAGGTCTCGCTGGGACCGAACCTTAGGCTGGATAAAAGAATGGCTGGTTAATCAGAAAATGCATACAAAATAGCATTTATAAGTTATAAGCTAGAATAACAGGATTTGTGTTAGCATGCATTTTTTAATGAATATGTAGTCTAAAATTCAAATGTCTGTCATATAGCCCAGAGGAGATGGAAGTGTTGTTCTTCTCTGTTGTCTTTTGCTAGCACTACGGCAGAAATTTGATGGCTGGTTAAACAGGAGGCCAGTTAAAGAGAGGCTGGATAAGAGGGAGTCTACTGTACCCTCACACCATCAGAGCCATGTCTGATGGTGTGAGGGTACACCATCAGAGGCATGTCTGGTTAATGCATATTTTTAGTTAATATGTATGGAATATGCACAGATTCAAATCCACTTAAGTGCAGTATGTGTGACACTGTCCCATATATTGCCCTTTGGCTAAAAGAATCCTGTTGTGAATCAAAAAAACAATCACAATGCATACATGCACTGAAAAGGTCTAATAATCAAAACATCCACTTTTCATTTTTTATTTTTTATTCATTCTTTACATGATGGATAGCAAAGAGCAGTGTCGATGGCTAGCAATGACATTAGGGAAATGGCAATTATCATCCCATGGCAAAAACTGAAAAAATGTTCACCCATGCATAAAGACTTTGCCATAGTTTGCACAATGAACATGGCATTATCGCATGTTGGTTAGGATCTTGGACATTACAAATTAAGTGATGCATACAGAAAACTTACCCTGGCTCACAGCAGTAATGAAGAGAAGAGTCCCCTGAAATTTAAATAGGTACAGGGTGCTATTGTAAAGATATTGTCAGTGTTTTATATGTATGATATCATTCTGCAACTGTAGTACATTGTAATGTAGGTGCTGGGGCTAACCTGGCTAATGTTGTTTTTGTCAAATGAGTGAAGTATGCATTGTGTGTCATCCCTCAAGTGCAGCAACTCTTGGAATCTTATCAATATATGTTCCAACATGAAATCACAGTCACATCACAGAGGTACACACATAAATTATGAAAACAATAATATACATGATGCCATATGTACATTATATGAATATTTGCTGTACTATCTTTGATCCACAAAATGCTTTAGTGTATGCAGCATAGTTTCTATCACAGGCTTTTATACTTTACTAGTCATCAACTCAGACATGTATTATCAGTTTCTCTGTGGTGTTAATAGCTAATATAAACTTCAATAGCTGATTGTTTTTCACTTCTATGAGTTTGATTCCAATTTGTTTTATGTCATCTATTACAAAAATGTACGTCTCTGTCAGAAATGTGACCCGCTATCTTGTTAAATAGTAAAATAGGGACAATACACAGACACAGCAATCTGATTTAGGGGAACACATATTTGTGTTTAAGACTGATAAAATCATCAGCTTTTAACCCATTTCTGTGCACGTCGAAGACTGGAGACATGTCCACTGAAATAGAAGTGTGATATCAGTACTAACTAGAAAGAGCTGTGGTCACTGTGTAGCACATATACATATCAGCATACATGGACAAACGGTTCTCCCATGTTTCACACCTACATTTGACAGTGGAGCCATAGCAAGTACAGTATCCATATTCTAATTTTGTGCTGCTATCCTACACACAATGTCATTCCTCTGCAGTGACCATTGTAGTGCAACTGATGGAGCATGCGAGATCTGGTTTGGGCACCAATTCCCTGCCACTTTTCCTGATATCACTGAAGGAGTCATGTCTTGTGAGGGTACTGCCCCATTTAGAGCACAAAAGAGGTATGATGAGTAGTCAAAAATTTTTGCACACTTTCTTGTGATGAATTACAGCCACAGGCTCCTGCAGGGGTCTCAGTGCAAGGCTGAGGCATGGAATAGTTTGGTCAAGCATGGCACCTGTGCCACTGGCATTCTACAAATGACGGAACAGTATTGTCACCATTATAATGACTTGAAATGGTGGAAAGATGACCTCCTTCACCAGTGATAGGAAGACTACAGGTATTATAAGTATATCATTCTATGGGCAAAGCAATAATATGGCATAGTCAAAGCACTCCATTATTCTCTTCCCTTATGTGTAACCCCTGCTAAGATTGAAAGAAGCCAGGTGGCACAGTAGGAGAGATTACAACACCTCAGAGAAGCACATGGCAGGTATGGCTGCAGGTATTACTGAGTGCATTGTTAACCTAAAAGTAGTTTTACCAATAGATCATGAATAAATAGAAATCAGGCCACCAGTGTTTGTCAGCTATATAAAACAGCATGCATATTTTGAGTGTGCAAACCCCACGTACTGTAGCTGTAAGCTTAGCACATGCAACTATGAATTAGTCAAGATTAGCTGAGATCTGATGGCTGTGAGTTCCATTCTCCAAAACAGCATATTAATATAATAGGAGCATTACAGTATATACATTGAATAACTGTGAGCAGAAAGTATAATTTATCAGGCCAGTTACTAAAAGCAAGTATATCTCACCAAATTTTATATGAGAAATGAGAGAGAAAATTTTACTTTAACAGTAGTATAGCAGTAATTAATGGTCTCACAAATTTATATCTGGATATAAACAATCATAATATCAAGGCATCTGGAATGTGCATTGACTTTTATCACCTGCACATTAAAGAAAGATGTGTAATAATATTTTTATGTCTCTCCCCGATCTCTCTTTCTCACTATATTTTCTCTCTGCATTTCTGATTGTAACACCCATGAAAGCACAGAGAGCTAGACTGATTCCTGTAGCTCTCAGTACCGTTCCTTCACAGGCGGCAGCGGCTGTGCCACCACCAACAGCGTGTTACAATCTGCCAGGATTGCCTCCACACCTTTTGTGCTGCCTGTGTCAACTGTGTCAGGCATACCTCTCAACCTCTTAGAGCAAGAAATCTGGACAAAGTCATAAATAACGGGAGGACAAAGGACCAAAAATAGGACAATTTTTAAATATTGCTCTTACAAACTTAGAAAGTAGATATAATAACAGGTTTTGCGTTAGCATGAATTTTCTGAGGGTATGAAGTCTGAAACTCAAATGTCAACATTATTTCCTGACTTAAATCTTCAATGATTTGCCAATATTTTGCTAGAAAACCACAATTTTATGAAAAATGGACCAAAAATATGAGGCAAAAATCTGGACATTTTGCAAAAATCTATACAGTTGAGAGGTATGGTATGAGGTAGCTCTGCCCCAGAAACTGGTGCTGTGGTACCTAATAGGAGTAGTGTCAGTGCAGGTAATGATTATGTCACTCGATGGGAGCTGACAGGGCTGGTAGAAGAGATAATGGGTAGGAGCCACAGTCCCTGAATTGGCTGCATGAAGAAAGTCCTACAGCACATTGCCAGACTGCTGTCCTATACAGCACTGCCTGTGGTTCCTAACACAGAAGACTGGTAACAGTTCTGAGGTTGAGGACTAAATTTCCATTGTGATCATGCTAAAAGGAGATGCACCTCTGATCACCCATTCTGATTCCCCATCATGGTGTTCCCTTATGTCTGTCCTAATGTCTGCCCCTGCTACCTAACATACCCTACATGCCAATCCCTGATAAACCTAAATCCCCTCCACTACTTTCTTCTTTGTAAGACAAAAAAAAAAATAATAAAGCACCTGTCACACGCAGATGCACACACACACACACACACACACACACACACACACACACACACACACACACACACACACACACACAAATGCCCCATACATAACTCATCACTTCACCTTTATGTGTGTGTGTGTGTGTGTGTGTGTGTGTGTGTGTGTGTGTGTGTGTGTGTGTGTGTGTGTGTGTGTGTGTGTGTGTGTGTGTGTCGGACACACCTGATTTGGTAATATTGTTGATACAACAGTTATTTAGTGTCTTACATCATTTAAGCTGTAGCTGTACAACAATTTCTAAATTATTGGCAAATATACAATATTAGCTTGTGAGGAAGTAGATAGATACAGTCCTAACTCACATCCATCCCAATCTTTCCTGAATTACTCACCTAATATTCTACCCTTTGCTTGCCTCCCATTTTCACCACTGTCCTATTATCCCATTTCCCACCTTTAATATGATCCAACAATATATGTACACACCCCACATGGCCAAACCTGGCTTACAAACAGAAATGTATTTTTCTCTAGTCATAGGTTCATAGGTTCTTAGGTTGGTACTAGGCTATCAGCCCTAGGGCCTATACAAGCCTAGACATAACAATTCCCTGGCTATTTCTTCCCACATTATTTACTTTCCTGGACCCCTGTCTAGCAGGGGTGATCCCTGGGGTGAATTTCCTTTCTCCCATCCAATCGTCAAGGTTCCTCTTGAAGAGGTCCAAAGAGGCACTCTGCTTGACATGTATGGGCAATCTATTCCAGAGTCTGGGGAGTCTCTGGGTCAGGAACCTATCCCTCCAGCATGTTTTGTTTATTGTGATGACAAGGTTTAGATCCCTGGAGCATGTAGCTCTGAGGGATTGGGATTTCTTTAAGTGTAGCATGTCCAACAGCTCTGGGTTTGACATGGCCTTGTATGTTAAGCAGAGATCGCCTCTGAGTAGACGATATGCGACAGAGCATAGCTGGAGATTTGATACGTGGTCGTAGGGCAGCTGCTTTACGCCAGTGATTCTTTTAGTGAGGTATTTCTGAGGCCTTTCCAGTTGTTGCAGATGTCTTGAGAGGTGCATACCAAATGGGCGATTGTAGTCTATAATGGGTCTAATGAGCGATGAGTACAGTGGGACAATGACCTCCTTTTTCTGGATGAAAAGCCCTTCATGATGAGGTGTGCCACATAGAAGGATTTCCTGACTGTTGTGGCGATGTGGTTATCGAAGGTGAGACCACTGTCCACCTGTGTCCCTAAGTCTCTTATCACACTTTCTGTGTTTAGTGTACTGCCACCTATATGGTAATTCATGGATACATGTTTTTTCCCAAAGGGGATAACAATACATTTCTTGGCATTGAGCTTGAGCCCATGGCTCTGGCACCAAGCATCTGTTTCTGTAAGGCCCTTTTGTAGAGTATCCACATCATTTGGGGATTCAATAATGGCCCCCAGTTTGCAGTCGTCTGCAAACTTTGTTAGCCAGAGTCCCTTAGTGTTGACCTGTACTTCAGAGAGGTAGATGCCAAACAAGAGCGGCCCCAGGACTGAACCCTGAGGTACTCCACTTGTCACTTGTCTGGAGCTGGATTTGGAGTCGGCTACTTTTACAATGTGGGTTCTATCAGTAAGCCATTTAGCAACCCATTGGGTGACATAGGGATTAATGCCCAACTTAGTGAGTTTATCTATGATTCCAGAGTGGGGGATGGTGTCAAAGGCCTTGGCAAGGTCTAGATAGGCTGTGTGGACCACCTTACCCTTGTCCATGGCTCTGGAGACTGATTCAAAGAAGTCAATCAGGTTCAGGAGACAAGATCGGCCCTTCACAAACCCAAACTGGGTGGGGTCCAGTGTTTGAAGGTTGCCAATGTCTTTGTTTATAAGTTCCATGATAATACGCTCCATGGCCTTGCAGATAAGGCTTGTCAGACTCATCATTTGTGTAACACTTGATATTTAGCAGCAATACCTACTGCCACTTCTCACCATATGGCAAAAACATGTGCTAAGACTTTGATATCAGTCATGTGGCTGAGCTTAGCATTAGCGTGCTTTAATACACAATTCCGACAGAATAACAGTAATGTCAATTGCTACTATTTGTATGTGCTCTCATGGTTCAAAGTGTACATGATATGATGACTCCATTCAAATGCACTTGGTACAGAGCTGTGTAACACTCAGGGTGGGATTGTCTCACACTTCCCTTCTCATTTTGAAACTGACTGCCATTGGCCACGTACATGTAATACCATATTTGCAGACTGACATCAATAACTGCAATATTGACATCATTTGCATGAATACCTTGATATCAGTGTACAGGTATGATAGACTTACAGCTATTTATCACCGATGGATGCATATACTGGCAGTGATGGATATTGCACTGATATAGAGGATAACACTAAGGGATGCATGGATATACTCCAGTATGTTACATATGACCCTTTCACCCACCACCCTCCTGCACAATCCATATATCATCATTTATGTAATTTCCCTTTTAAATATTATTGTCTTCATCTGTTATTTGTTAGGAACATGTCAGTACAAGTTCCTTTGTCTGTCAAACTACTACAACATGTCACATATGGACAGAGGCAGTATATAATACAATCAAACACACACACACACACACACACACACACACACACACACACACACACACACACACACACACACACACACACACACATATATACACACACCCCTACTATCTTCCATCATACAGATATAGCTATTTTGTTTTAAATCGTATAGTAATGGCTAGGATTTTATGTGATGTTGACCATTAGGCTAGAAATGTCCTATGACCCTATGAACATTGCACATGTCAATGTTGTTGCCATCCACGTGTTATACATTGATGTGGTGATGTACGGTAGCTTTACAACAGTGTATTCCAATTTGCGATTTGAGGTAATGTATTGATGGGCACTGCTGACATTTGATTAAATGTTCCTTCCATAACAGCTGTAGTAATATACCTCCTAAGGACTGTTGACGTGATGATGCATGTGTTCCTGCAGTTGAGTGTATCAACATCCTATAAATTTCCCATTCAACCATCAGAGTGACACTTGAAGTATGGCGCAGGTGTGCATGTGCATACCTACTATCATGAAATACTACGTGACATACAGCAATACTACATCTTACTGATTACATGGCCACATATGTCTTGTTTCATCCACATGTAATGTTGTTACATACACAAACATATAACAAGTTCAGACTCACTTGCATCCTCCTGGAATTAATAGTAGATGCAATTAGGTTGATATTCTCAAGGATTATTCAGGTGTTGCCCAACAGCATTTGTGTCATTAAGTGTTCTGCATGAACCACATCCACATAATATTAATGTGTTCATATATAGTATCAGAGCCCTCACACACACCTTTTCAGTGGTAAACATATAGGCATATGATGTGCAATTGATGTAATGACACGAAATAGGTAGAGTTGTACATTTGTGTTAGCATTTCCACTATGTGGCGTATGATGCATATCCAAGGCTGTATTGAAGGTGTTATCACAAATCATTTGCTAAGTATGAAATTGTAAGGGGAAGATACAGCTATGCAGACATCTGTTTATGGATGGCACCACCTATTCTCAACTGGAGGAAATAAACAACCTGCTACCTAGCAGATTTCCATCAAACTTCACCAGCCTTTCTCTAACTGTCGTCACCCAAAGTATACATGCAAACATTACTTGGCTTATTTTTGTAAGAGAGCAGCTGATCTGTGCACTCTCTAAGTCTAAGAACATGACATCAGAGGCCCTGACAACATCCCAGGTTGCCTTTTCAATGACTTAATACCTGACTTAGCAGACACAGTTGGATCCCTACTTAATCACAGCCTCTAAACAGGCTACGTTCTGGCAGAATGGTGGACAGCAACAGTCATCCATCTGAACAAGGGGTTACCATCACCTGACACAGTGAATTATAGACCCATAAGCCTAATTAGCAGCATGTGTAAGGCAATGGGAAGAATCTTCACGGACCTTATCAAGAAGAACATAAGTAGTTTTCTGACTGTGTACCCAACACATTTGTGATTTGTTAAGGCTAGATCATGTGTGTTAAATCTGGTTGACTTCTTTAAAAAGGTCACCAAGGACATGGATGATAGAAAGATGCTGCATGCCTCCTAACTTGACATGGCCAAGGCATTTGACACCATTTCACACTCAGGTATTACCTGGGCATAAACCCATACATTATCAAGTGGGTATCCAAATGGCAAACCCACAGGACACATACCATCAAAGATTGTGAACTGACCTACAGCAAGAGGCCAGTGACTAGGTCATAACACAGGTTTCTTTACTAGGCCCTTTCTGTTCAGTATTTAATTCTCAGAAGTCAAAGCAAACTTAAACATCCTTTGTATAACCAACTGGATGACTGCAAATTGTGGACAATCACTGAATCCATAAATGCTGTTGATACACTGCAGAAAGTATTACCACACATAAATGGTTGTTGCCAGAGCCATGGAGGCCACTAAATGGCAAAAAAGCAAACACCTAAGCTAATTAGAATGTAGACAGCACACCCCTAAGGGTAGATCCAGTGATAAGTGATCTGGGTACTCAGGTAGATAGTAATCAAAATTTTAACCATCATATGTCCACATTGGTGACAAATTCATTCTGGGTAGCACAATTCATAAGCATGGACATGCCATTCACATCAAAGGATGTTATAATTCCATAGTACTTGGCTCTCATCACACCAACAAGAGTACAGTCCACCCTTTTGCATTTACTTCAACACACATTTGCAACAGCTGCAGCAACCACAAAGTTCTCACACAATAAAGACAGTGTGTGTAAAAAACAAGTCCTATGAAGAAAGGCTGAAAGCCCTATCACTATATTCTGTTTACTGCAGACTACTAAGGGTCAATCTTTGTCTGACCTATGGAGCAGTCTCCAATCTAGCCATGATAGAAATGTTACATATTGGTAAAGTGAATTGCATGAGGGTCACTTGATCCAAGGATATTAACCTAGCCTCTGGCATAATAAATCATGTTGGAGAGGTAGAAACATCTCTCAGATATTATCTCTTCTTTGGACAAGCTTTTTATTCACGTAGAGCAAAGGACTTTCCTGACTTTCTTTAAGTGCAACCTAGATCAATGGATGGTTAATTGTAATTATACTCCTGGTGTTTCATCCATGTCCCTTATGGACAGAGGAAGTTGGTATCAGATAACATAGCATAGGCTCATACCTGTGTAAACGTTCAGCTAGCTATTGAAAATTGTGAAACTCATGCTAAATATAGCTAGGCTTTTGTGGGATCTTGGAACATTAGCCTAGTACTCTCCTGTGAGCCTGTGAATACCATTAGTATCCTAGGTACAGCTACAGTGTGACTGTGCAGCATCACTGACTTCAGCACATCACATCAGTATTACTACTTGATAGTTTGCATGAACACATATGCATGTATGTCAGGATTTCATGGCAATATAACATTTCACTGGCAATGTCAGAGCTACAGTGATTGTGTAATATATGTCTTGAGGTTTGAAATGTACTTATAGAGGGTGTTCTATGTATTGTTTGGTGTGCATATAATATCACAGTGACACCTTCCTCGATCATTGACTCTAGACTTTGCATTGCTGTAGTTTCTGTGCACATAGGTGTAGTTGATGCATTGCCATCAGATGCACATACTGCTGTACCATTCATTATAATGGATCACTTATTAATTCACACATCAATTGCAGATGATTCAGACAATACCCATTCCTAATTACATGTGGCAGATGCATGCAATACACAGCTGTGTGTAGGGAAACCACTCATAATAGCGTGTTGTTTGTAAGTGTTGTTATCCTTATGGCTGATACAAATGTCAGCCAGGGATACTTTAGTCAGGTGTATCACTTTTGTCACAGTGAGCTCCCACACATCCTGTCAGCCATACAGAATGATTCTTTGGAATGCATATCCATTAGGATTTCACAGTGCAGACTTCCCTTCAAGGTGTTCCACAAGATGCCCATGTGATACATCTTTCTGTGTTACACCCAGTAATACTTAGTTCATTGACATCATTGATGGCATTGGTTTGATTTTTGCAGGTGTAACTTGTGGCTTATTTGTCATGCAAATCTCTTAATTGGCCACAATTGCACATAATTTCAACACGTGATTTAACTCTGTCCCTCTTGAGCACTCCAAAAAGTGGTCATTTTTGGGGAAGGGGTGGGAATTCCCCTTACAGAATACTGACAATAATTTCAGTTGTGCACATCCTTTACTGCTGAACATGTATAACTTACACTCACATATTTTTTCATGCCACAGATTAATGATGGTACTATTTTAAAATTGCCCCTGACCATGCCTGCTTCTGTCTACAGTTGTCCATGAGTTTGTTGCTGTGTGTTCATGACTGTCTGATATCTATGGTGACACTGTCCATCATATTCAAGCAAGTCATTTTGCATATCTTCACAAATATGCACATAACCCTATTGTACATATCGTCCTTACTAAATGTCCTCTCCTTTGACGATGTCGATGATGTTTATATACTGTAATAACCATTCTTCTTCATTGACATGCAACTTTGTGTGACCATCAGATATTTACTATCGTGTGATGATAGAAATAAACTCGCACAGGAGGTGTAAACAGCAGTACGTACTGTGCTATCTACACATGTGCCTAATGTTATGCTACTGACTTGTCTTGGAAGTGTACATACCTTTACATATCCTATCTTGGGTACATTGCCATATTTAACATGCCGTCTTCATCTATCTACATTTCTATCATTCATGTCTGTGCTCATTTTCATCAGTACACTTTCCCTGGCTAGTGTATGTTTCATTCTATTGCCCTTGCCGTTCAAACTACCATCTCTTATGTCATTCTGCAAATAATTGTTGCAGTATACATTGCATTGAGTACACTTTTCTTTAATGTGGTAATACTGTTATTATAGTATTTTCACACCTTACAATCACTGTGCCTTTCCACGCAATCTTGCTGAGCAGGTTTGTTGTAAGTAAACTTGTATGTCTTCTTTCTGTGTTCATGCTGCTCTGCATGGTTCCCTGGTTGCCAACACTGTTGCTGGCCATGAAATGTCTCTTGTATTCATGTAAGCATGATGCACAGCACACATATGCGATTACCACTACTGCTTCTGATCACGCTAACATGTAATCTTCATGTAGGGAGTTTATTGAATCCCTGGGTCAGTGTAGGCTTTTGCTATGTGCACCAGAACTCTGGAATACAGGCACAATTATACTTAGAAAAAAATGTTAGGGGTTGCTGTTGCTATTATTATGCTGTATATGCAACAAGCTTTAAATCAGGGTACTGTTGCTGCTGCTGCCAGACTTTGGGCCAGAAGAAGAAGGGTGTTTAAACCCCATTTGAGTTATCATGGACTGCATGACACAGAAATTATTGAGAGATATAAGATGGCCAGCGATACGCTGGAGGAAATATACAATCTCTGCCATCCCCACCTCAAGCCCAGGGAAATCAAGAGAAACCACCCCAATTGAAATACAGATATGTTTAGCCTTACTTTTACTAGCAAATGATACATTACAGAGACCCACAGGAGATATATTTGGGGTGTCTCAGGCATCAGCCACTAGAATCTTACATCAGTTTTTAAATGCAATGCCACTACATATAAGGGAGTATATCTGTTTCCCACAGACACCACAGGAGAAAGCAAGAACCATGAAGGAATTCTATGGAGTAGTACATGTCCTTGAAGTGTCTGGGGGCCACAAATTGTACACACATAGAAATAAAAGCCCCACCTGGGGAACAGGGAAAGAAGTACATCAACAGAAAAGATTTCTACTCGATTACTTGTTAGGTTGTCTGTAATGCAAAAGGGATCATCTACAATGGCTGTGCAGGTAACTCAGGCAGTTTCCATGAGTCATACATATGGCACACCTGTGAGCTGTACACAAGGTTTGCTAGGCTTGATATCCCTCCAGGGCATCTAGTAGGGGATGCAGGTTATGCACTGAAGCCCTGGCTCATAGCACCCACAAGAAACCCACATAACTCCATTGAACAAGGATACAACAAGGCCCATACTCAAACTAGAAATATCATAAGATGTGTGTTTGGATTGTTGAAATCAAGGTTATATTGTGCACTGCAGTATAACCCAGGCACCTCTGCTGAAATACTTACAGTCTGTGTCATGCTACAGAATATAATATTCAGGAAACAGCTTCAACAAGGACAGGTAGGGGCTATACCACAGTTTCAAAGACCCCAGGCAGGGCCAGCAACAGAGGCAATATATATATATATATATATATATATATATATATATATATATATATATATATATTAGGTACAGATGAGTCTGAGGAAGAGCCACCAATTGCAGATGGTGCAGTCAGTTGGAGGTGGGCACAGTATGCCCCGGTTCTGGCTAAAAGGCAAAGGATAGCACACACAATCACTACCTAGGTCAAAGTCTAACATGCCATGCACATATAAATAGGAAAACTGATGCATGTCAGACTCCACAACATTTACTTAAACATGTAATGGCTGTGTTCTGATAGCAGCAGACAGGGACAACCCCCAAGGACACAATTTGTACTTGCACTAATAACAAGGTAAGTGTGGAACCTGTAAACTGATTACTCTCATATGGAAATATATAATATGCCCTTAAGTAGAGCATTTGTCCGAGTTGTACAGTTATGTCAGTAATATCTCCTGTGTCATATTTTTGCTAAATTCACTTATGTATTACAAACAATACTGTGCATCAGGCATTTCAGTTGACCATCATTTATAAAACATGGATCAGGTCAATTATACCCTCATTTTCACAAAGCAAGACTGCACTATCTAATGGTTCTATTGTTATGACAAAACTAACAGAAATACAATGACGCTCAACAATTATAGAAGCAATCATTCACAAATGAGTATGAACAAGAAATTGATGACTTTTCTTTTGCAATGCATATTGATAAATCCAAGTTTGTGAATAAGCAAGCATTTGCTATCTACTGTGTGCATCAGACATATATGCAACCCTAAGTCACAAACACCTGCAAAGGGCAAGCCACAGTCATCAACATTTGCACAACGTGGGGGAGGGGTTAGGAGAACAAAGCTGATAGCAAAGACGTGAGTGTGTGAAAGTAAGAAACACATGTATCTATAAGAGTATACAGTGTCCAGAACCAGTAACAACAGATGTATAGCACTCAATAGTACTGATAGCTTGCATGTGTGTGAAGTGGTATGAGCAAACGAAAAATGTTTTATCTATGTGTGTGTGTTTCTGCATGAACACAATCAAGCATATGCTAGTACTATGCCCTGGCATCTCAGACAGGTGTGAGCCATGCATGGCAGAATACTCAGCTTGGTGTAGTAGCCCCCGACCATGAGAACCACTTTTGCCAGGAGTTGTAGTGCTACTTCTATGACCCTGGCTAGAAGTTGGTGTGCTACCTGAATATGAGGGATGTCTGCTGGATGAGCTCTCCTCATGACTGCATCCAAGACCACAACCCCATGGCTTACCACATCTGGGAGTGGACACTGCACTCACTGATGGAGCAGTAGATGTAGTGTCACTGCAGGAGTGAGACCCTGCATGACCATGTCTGCTAACACCAGAAGATATAGTGGCTGTCCAGTCATGTATATCCCCGTCCTCTCCAACAGATGTTCCATCACAGGCACTGCCCAGTGCAGTGTGTTGTTCATGCTGTCTAAGGAGTTGTGTACACAGTTCAGGGAGTCACTCACATCAGAATGCATGACATTTAGTAGCTGTACTGTCTCTTTCAAGGCCCTTGTGGAACATGTCTGTGCCTCCACTATGGCCCTGCACATATGTCTGGAGGCACCTAATGACACACCAATAATAGGAGGACAGTGAACAACAGTCCTTCTCCAAGCACCCCTACCAACCATCCTGTGTGGCACCACACCTTCACAATGGCTACCGTGAAAAGCAATTGGCTCTGCATCCAGAGTAACACACTAGCTTGATCAACTGTGTCACCCTCAATCTATCCTACATCACAAGTCTGTGTGTGGGCATACTGAATGTGTCTGAGATATAGGCAGAAGATGTGGCAATCACAGAATGACCCTCTGCACCCCAAGATGGTGCCTCTTCATCACCATCATCATCATCATAGGCTATCAATATGCCAAAATCAGATATTAAGAGTTCCATGGCGCCACTCTCAGGATCACCTATGAAAACAAGCAATAAACACAACAAACAGAAAAATGGAGAATAAAACTGATCACATATTTTCCTTATAGGAAAGGTATGTCAATATTTTAAACAGATGCTAAAGCAGCACAAACTTTACTCTCATGCAGACCTGAATCTTCCTTATATACAGTAGTAACAATAATCAAATATGTGCTTACCATGTGCAGGTGGGCTGGCAGCCTGCAATTCAGAAGTGCCTGTATGTGAGGAATGGAAAGGAAAGAAGACTGCTAAGTACCACAATGCAAATGAAACAAGGAAAAGAGAACAACCACCTGTACAAGTGCAGATTAAAAATGTTCTCATACAAAAATTTAGTGAATAGTTGGATTTCCCCATCAATCCCAAAGCAAACTGTACTATTTTTGTATGGCTGTGGTCTGACTCACAGTTATCTCTGTCTGTCTGTCTCTCTCTCTCTGTATATATATATATATATATATATATATATATATATATATATATATATATATCAGACATCTTAGATATGTCCATATAAAGATATAAAAATGACACTTGCAGTTTGCATACTTGGAAGGTCTGCTTATGACGCCCTGGGTCTGTCATCCACATCTGCACTAACGTCAAGGATTCTGTGAGAACCATCTGCCAAATTATCTGAATCTCTAACAGTGGACAGGAACTCCTGTTTCAGTTAGTGGTGGTTCAGTAGCAGGACCACCCCTGTAGCTACCTGCTGCTGGCAGGCAGAGGTTATGATGTCACTTGCCTGTTGTCATATCTGAGACTAGGTTTTCCCATGCTCTCTGACCTCTCTCAGGCAGACTGGTCACCTCTACCTCTTTTTAACAGAAAAGCTCCATGGCAATGTAAGGTCTGGATAATGACATCATTTTCTGTATCACTAAATTATGGCTTATGAGGTATAGATTTCATTTTTGTTCTTGAGTGCCATATCTCTGTACAAGATGAAGCACAGTACAGACACACATGATTATACATATAATGCACAGACAGGGTGGCTGTGAGCTCAATTATGTGTGATTGCATTCATCCAACATGCACACAAACAATTGAAATGTGTTAATTGCTCACTATGACTGCACCCAAGTTAGTAGCCTCCCAAAAAAGATATTTAAAAATCAAACAGCAGAAATCTGTAACACTTCTGTACTAAAGGTAACACCAGTTTAATTGTGTCATACATTGCATCATTAACAATAACAATTAGAAATGTAGCAGTAGACATTTAACTATAATAATGGCCATTTCTACTGCTGTGGAGGTCAGTGATGTAGAAATCCACAAACAGAACATATTTTTTTCTTTTTCTGCAAACACAGGTAAAAATGTCAGACCTTCGTACATGGTTGCAGTGTAATTATCTGCAATAACTGTGCAAACATCAAATAACATGCAAAATAAAAAAAATGTCATGTAGAGTTCAATAGTAAGCATTTAATAATGCAGATGGAGCTGTGCCAAAAGAAAGGGATACAAGAAAAAGCATGTAAGATAATAAAACTACTTTTCAGCTGTAACTGTAATTCCTTTTAATGTTAAACTAAAAATATTATGCAAGAAATAGCAGCATACCTTGACAATACAACACTGTAGAAAATAGATAATTCTTCCAAAGTTTTATTTTTCTTGCAGCATCAAGCTCTGTGGATCAAAAAAAGTCTCCCCAGTATGATACAAGGGAATTATCTACACAATTACCATTACATAGTGCAGGGTCAGCCCTGTGAGCACTGTGAGTATGCAAATGACTGAAATCATTAGCATTCCTGAATAACACAAACTGCACTAAGTCTAGGAAATGCAAACATGGTGTAAGGACCTAGATGATTCCAAACACACATCCAAGCAATGCAAAGAGGAACACTGAGAAGAGTGTTCGCTGTTAACTAAATCATTACATCCGAGTGATGCCTCCAGGTGCCTCTAGACGTCAAATATTTCTTGTTCATATTTGCATCAGTAATTCCAAAACCATGCTATGTACAAGGTTTTAAAATATTTAATCTTAAAGCTTACACAATGGCAAACTCAACTGCATTAATATTTGACCTCTGTTGAGTGCAGATAAATAGATTTTAACTGTTGTTTTTATGATATTAATTTACATAGATATACTTTTCACATTTTTCTAAATATCTCAAGAACCAAGTAGCACAGACAGAACTCTTTAGCGTCATATGAAAGCTCTCAGGTAGATGAATAAAATGCTGGTATGCATGTAACTTGAGTGGTTGCTGAGATAAGTTGTTTACAAAATATTACAAACATAATAGTTACCATGTTTACTGTAATTTATAAAATTTCAATTTAAGACCTAGAACCTAAAGAATACTACCACTATAAAAATAGTTTGTGATGAAGAGTTTGTCATTTATACTTATTTCATAACCTCTATGGTTCCAGAAATGTGAACATTTGTTTGAAATGTGAGGACAAAATTTGATTCTGTCAAAAGGCCTAGGCTCCTCCCATTGGATGTTACATTGCAAACTTCCTGAGCACCATTGGAGTGAATGAGTTAATGCCTTGCATGTGTCTATGATTATTCTGACTGCAGGAACAATCAGCTTTCAAGTTTCCCTTCACTGATGTATACCTACTGAGGGTGTGTTGGGGAGAAGAGGCTTACCAAAAAGTTTGAAAGTACATTGAGTGATTTAGGAGAGCAACAGTCCTAACATTCAATTGCTGGCTTTAATGACCATAATTAATGTTCATTAGTAAGTAATGTTGTTCGGAGTACTTTAAGCATTGGTAAAGTTAAAGTATGGCAATAAAACAGATATAGATTTGCTATTATAAAAGCATAGGCAATGGAATGAAACAGTATACAGAATGAAAGGGATATATCTACAGTCTTTGCAGTCATTATTTAATGTTTCATGAGTACATTGGTATGATAACTGTTTGCAATATTCCAATCATTCAGACATTCACTGTCGAATGTGAAAGGACAACTTTAATAACTTGTTTCTGTTGCACTTTCAATGTGAATTAATACAATGTCACATTAGCATTGCATCTAAACTCTTTTTCTCCTTGCTAATATATGTCTTAGTCTCAAATCTGGGAAATACTGTTAAATTATTGCTTTCATTACCCTTGTTTGAGGGTTCAAATCAGTTCAGGTCTCTGTTGCAAGATAAATTTGCTTAAAGATGTGAAATTTTTTGTATCATTTGTGTGCTGTTTGGCATTGTACACCATTGACTGGCAGAGTTCAATAGCACTGAACTGCATTTCACTGCCCAGGGTGAAAACTGAGACATTTTATTTAGACTTCCATCAGTAGTGCAATGAAGACTTGCATTATTGCAGTTTTCTCAGCAGTCTGAAAAGTACTGAGTGAGGAAATTCAAGTTGCCACACACCTATGTGGTATAGTGTGTAAAAGTATTGAGCTTACAGAAACCGTAGGTGATGCAAAGGTCAAAACCTGTTCCCAGATCATTTTATCAATGGAGATCATACTAAATCTTGCCAGTCCTTTTGTTGTATGAATGTGTTGATGTGGGAAACTCTAGTAAGGTCAATATTAACGAAAAGTGATAGATAATTCATTTGAAATTATATAAATATTAATTGTGTGTGTTGTGTGAACAATGAAAACATTTCTGTTGTTCCCTGTGCCCTCCTCCATTCCCATGACATTAGCTAATGTCCAGATATTGTGAGATATACATGAAAGTACTGATGTGGCAATGAGATGTGAGATGAGTAAATGTATTACTGTAATGCAGAACGAGCTATGCTCATTGCCACATATACAGTGTGATTCATGTGTCTTCAAGTTGTTATTCCAAAAATGCTGTTTGAATGCTTTGGATAAATATCACCTTCTGCATTTCCGCACCACTTGGCAGCATGAAAGTCACTTTCACAGCCTAAGGAAAAAGTGAAAAATTTAATTTAGGTTGCCTTAAGTAGTGCAAACCAGCTTGGTGGCATTGTGTGGCCATCAGCACTCGGAATAGTACTCAGGGAAGATCAAAACACCCAACAGTAACTTTCTCTGTGACACAAAGAAGTGCAGTGAGCTTAGAGATAAAGGACATCTGATACATAGTTTAAATCCACTTAAATGATCATTTTACGGGGGGGGGGTTATCTGAATACATATTTAATCACATTTTGCGATACCATTGTGTTGTTGTTTAAAATCAGCTGTTGCTAACAACATGTGAGAATTAGTCTGTTCACTTTCACATTATTTGTCATTAACTATAAGTCTGATAATGTGTTCCACAAAGTGCATGTCTGATGTTGCAAGGAGGTGTCCACTTCTTGCTCTGGTCATTGGTACATATACCCACTCATTGCATTTAGTTAACTTTCTATTTCTTTTTCTATCATATATTTATTTTCTAATGTCTTTTTCATTTGCTCTCTGCTCATGAGCATGCAAACTGGGCTCACTGCCTAAGGAAAAAAGTAAAAAATTTAGTTTAGGCTGCTTTAGGTAGAGCAAACATTGTTGTTTGGCACTCCACAACATGGATAGTTCCTATTTCATAAAATACACCTGACAGATGTCAGTTTCTGTGGTATAATTTGTAACAGAGGTGAATTGAGAGAAATAAGGCACATAAAACATTGTTCATAGTTGTTTAGAGATCACATTGCAATTATTCACAATATGTATTTTTTTTGTCATTTTAAGGTTCATTTGCTCTGCGCTTGGCAGTGCACAAACACGGTTCAATAACTAAGGAAAAAAGTGAACAATTTAGTTTAGGCTGTTTTAAGTAGTGAAAACACACTTGGCAATGGTGCTCTTTCCTCAGCACTGTAGACAATTCTGAGTGGAGAAATTCCCCCTGTCATAGAGCTGTTTGTGTGGCACAAGGTATAAATACAGTGATTTTAGATGAAAAATGCAGCTGATAAGAGTTTGAATCTGGCTACAAGATGCTTTTCGCAAAGGGTGTATGAAGTCCATTTCTTACAACATTTTGATTAGGACTGTAACTCTAAAGAAAATATGATAACATTAAACCTGTGTCTTTCAAGCACTTTATCAGTAATCCCTGCAAAATTAAAATTTTCTGTTTAGTATATATCATTAATGTTTAACATATAAACCCAAGCTAATGTGTACCCAATTTCTTAGACATGACATTGATGATATTTAATATAAAATTCACTTGCGTATGTATGATGCGCACAGTACATTTGTAATAATCATTATGACTCATCACATATCCCAATTATAAGTTTAGGACAGTTATGTCTTGCGAAGTTTGTATGTAACATAAATCAACCTGTATTAAATCAGCATTTTCAAATGCATCCATCTAAAATCTATTTACAAACAGAAATATTGATGTTTACTTAGGAGTGCATTCCCAGAAATGGTTAAAACCACACATATACAGGTCTCTCTGAAGTGCATCTCCATTCATTCTAAAATTTTGCCTAACTTTCATGCTAGACAGGTAGTTCTCCTGTGGCAATGTCAGTTAATAAAGTAAGTTTCATTTATTTGCATGCTTTATCCCATGAGGTTGATTACCAGCTGGTGCAATAATATTTTAAGATTGTGTAAGTCCCAAAATCACAATATGTCATAACTCATCAGTGTTCTTCCAAACTGAAAATATTAAAAGCCATGCCATTAAGCATTCCATTGTTGAACATTAGAACCTGTGTCAGTAGGTTGAACACCACAGGTCTATGACACTGGATCAAAAACTGATTTCATTGAACGGCTTTTACACCGAAAATGCCATTGATAGAAACCAGTTTTGTGAGATCACAGTACAGTGAAGATTGGAAAATTTACACTTTCCTCACTGTAGTGTGATGTCGAAGTTGGTATATATATTTAGCAAGGGGTGTGGGGGGGCACAGCCTCCCACAAAATTGATTTCTATTAATGGCATTTTCAGTGTAAAAGCCGTTCAATTAAATCAGTTTTCGATCCAGTGTCATAGACCCAAACATCACATATGACAAAGCTCAGTGCAATGCTGCACCCCTCTACTGCTATGTGATGTAAGTACTGTCAATGTCTCTGCCAAGGAATCTACCTGCTTTCAATTGCACAGATGCAGCTGGCAAGGAGATGTGTATTTGCGTTTGGTACCAATTCAGACATATTTTGTTAGCTTGACTTTTGCAGACATGGCTGGTGAGGGAGAGAATAATGCTAAATTTAGAAGCTAAAGGTGGGGTGCTGAAGTGACCAGAATCTTTGTGGCATGCCTTATTAAGTGCTAAAGCTGTAGGCTACTGCAGGGAGATACCAGGTTTCAGTATAAGGCTGAGGCTTGTAATAGCTTAGCCAAGGCTGTCTCCACTGCAACAGGCATTCCATACAGTGGGGAACAATGTCATCAACACTTTAGTATAGCAAGCAGGACCTCCCAAGCTGATGGGAGGCTGAATCTAGGACTGGGAACTCCCCCGAGTTATGTAAATATACTGAACAATAACCTGTCTATGATATGGCATTAATAATCTTGCCAGCCAACACACGTAATCATTATACTTTGACATGTATTTCTTTTCTTTTTGTAATTTACAGTTGCAGACCAGGTAGCTGTAAACTGTGAGGTATACTGGGAGAGATTAACTTGCCTCAGAGAGAAGCCATAATGTTGTTTTCATTCCCACAAGCACTAGCATCTTGGGGAGGCATACCTCAACCTTCATCTCAAGCATGCATGCCTTCCCCAATAACTCTTGCTGCTTGCATTAGGCAATAAGAACACCAGCTTAACTGTTTGTGGGTTCAGTACCGAGAAGCAACAATAACTTTTTATTACTGAATAAGTATCTATAAAATATTAACAGCAACATGTCAGGAAGAAGTAAATTATGGTAATTGCAATTATTCCATTAAAATGCATATTTCCTATCCATCATAGGGAAATAAAGGCTGCTGTTTCTTAGCAGTGAGATTTGTTTATTTTATCACATATAAATACCCTTCCATCATATATGGATGTGGCAAAGGTGTACAATAGTAAATTATCATAACTGATTATGTATTGCTAAATCAAGCTTATTTATAAAATACAGTACGATGACATCATGTATCTAATTATCTCTTTTGTTTGCCTCCACCATCCTTTCTATCTTTGTTTTTTTGGTGGGGGGTTATAATTTATTAGCAATTTGATGTTTGCATAACTGGTTGAAAAATTAATCATCAACAGCACAGAGAGGTACACCGATCACTGTTGTTTGGCCCTTCATATCTTCATAGATGGCAGCACAGACTACCAGCTCTTCAGGGTCACAAACTGTCAGTGTTGTCTCCACAACCTCTGCCTTATATGTTCTAAGTGCATCAGCTTGCTCTACTTCAGCTGCTGATGCAGTGGTACCCTCTGGAAGCAATAGCAGTGGAGGTGGTAATGTTGTCACTCTTTAGGAGTTGACAGGGCGGATGGAGGACATAATGGAGAGGGACCTCGGTGCCTGAATCAGCAGAGTTGAAAAGATCCTGCATTGTATTACAAATGCCACATCTGTCACTGACCCAGGAAGCTGCTGCAGGAGACAGTGATGACAGCTGTGAGGGTAATGACTAGATTTTTACTGTTCTCAAGCTGAATGTGGAAGTGCCTCCAATCTCCCCTACCTATCCTCAGTCATGGAGTCCCCAAACCTTTTGTCTCCATCACCATTACTGTCTGTCTTGCATGTCCTGGATGTCTGTAAATGCTTCCAAACCTACCCTATCTACTTGACCCTGTCATTCTAAGCACCTTTCCCAGCATTCCTCTCTCTTCCTCCCAAAAAGGGCACCTGACACACACACACACACACACACACACACACACACACACACACACACACACACACACACACACACACACACACACACACACACACAAATAAATAAATAAAACATGCCAGGTACATAACTCTCCACTTTGTCATTCATCACTGATGTGGTGACTCTGCAAAGTCATGAAACTGTGTGTACAATTCTACATTTATGTTATGAAGAAGTGCATAGCTATGGTGCCCTCCCACCACCCTGCTGCAAATTCCTGTATTCTTTCAACCTATGTGTGAAGATTGGGTGAAGATAGGTGAAGGCTGCCAGCCTAGCCAGATAGAATTTTGGAGATAATTCTGCCATCTGTAGGTATTAATGTAAACCACAGGCTTGTTGTCTTAAATAGTAAAATAGTGCTACATGTGCAACTGCAAAAATGTAACAACAGTGCACTCTGCTGACCAAGTAAAGCATGTTATGACCCTTTGATGTAAACACATCTCTGGCCATCTAGATGAAGGAATTCTTGCTATTGTTTTAAGGCCAGAGTTAATGGCCATAATTTGCATGTATAAATGTCCTTTATTGCCCTGGTTTCTGCCCAGAGGTGAAGAATGTAAATGTAGTTTCTGTTAGCCTGGGAACCCAGGGAAGTGTGAAGAATGATGTAATGTGAACCAGGAATGTGATTTTAAAAGCATTGAGAATCAGAAAGTATTAAGCATTTTTGTCTTGACCATCCAACTCTCCAGCATTGCTTTGTTCTATATGTAAGTTTATCTTAGATTTGTGTTTTCTCTTAGAAATAGTTAGAAACTAGAAAGATTAGACTAAGTATTTTTCTGTGATGTCAGAACTGTACTTCTGAATTATTTTAAGCATTTCTCTTTGATCTCTGAACTCTTGACTAGCACTGTGTAGTAAAAAGTATTGTCTTGTGTTTTGACTATTTGTTATTAAATATTTTTAAAACCTTTCAATTGTGGCTGTTTTGTGCAGAGATAATTTAAACTCTAGAGCACATTGCATATTTATAGTGATTACTGTCCAAGTCACTCCAAATAAGCCTTGACTATTCAGTCACACTTACCTATTTGGATAATAATATTGCACAGTAATAATTGGACACCCTTTTATAAGGGCCTTTTAGTAGCTGATAAATATTAGCTGGGTGGTGGCAGTGATTTCTACTGTATAGTCTGGGAAAAATTAGCACAGCTGGTGAGCCTGTGCCAGCCTTCCCCAGGAGTGTCAGTGTGGTTGTATAAACTCTTCTCAAGGTGTGTGTGTGTGTGTGTGTGTGTGTGTGTGTGTGTGTGTGTGTGTGTGTGTGTGTGTGTGTGTGTGTGAGAGCTACTTGGGCAGGGACACAAAGCACTGGTTGGACAGAGAGGGTGCTGGAGGTTTTAGCTTGCCCACTAGGCTGAGATCTGGACCCTATAGCTGTGCCAGTGGGGAGTCTTATTGGGGACCTGGAGAGTAAGGGAGCAACCAGCCCTGGACTGACTGTGACCTCTGTGTGCTCTTAAGGGAAATTGTACTTTACTGTGTGTATTTGCTATCCTTTCCTCCTATATGAGACGCCCCTCACTGGTGTTAGTGGTGAGGATTGAGGCTCCTTGATTGCTGGGCCAGAGCATGGGCATCACACTATGTCCTACCCTGTGCTTGCTACCCCCCATTTTCACCACTGTCTTATGAACCCCTTCTTCACATGTTTATTCTGGTCAAAACATAGATTTACACACAACACACATGGCCAGAAATAGCACATGGAAAAGCCTTCACTTTATATCCTCTGCATTTGTATGGAGTTTGGTATACCACAGCTATGCTGACTAACAGTGAACACTATTTAATTTCTTACTGCAAAAGCTGAAGATTTCTATTTAATCTGCAGTGCTACTGTTAATTTCTTGGAAATGTACTTGCATCCACTGTTCTATAGGAATACAGATTAAAGGCAGACTAAAGGTATTACTCTAATACAGCTAACAAATTATACCAGGAGTTGCTAACTGCCATGTTTAGAAAATTACACTTGCATCGTGTCATGGGTTCAATTACAGCTGTGTGTCAATTTATTACTTTTTGACAGTTCATATTTGTTTCATCTATTTAACTGCAATATTTTATAATTCATTCCATATGTGACATTTCCTTAACATAACTTTGGAATAGTGCAGCAAGACATCATTTTCAAAAACACTGCAGATCCAACAGGAAGAGTTATTAAGTAAATCTTATCCTAGTTAGGTATTTCTGTTTATTGTACTCTCCTACCCATTCTTTTTTACCTATAGCAAGTGCTTTATTGAGCATGGCAGATTAATGGTGATTTGATAATGATCTGTCTGCATGTCCCACAAACATGGATGATGGATTTGTTATGGGACAGAACAGGTAGGGACCAAAAAAAAAAAAAAGGTTTTTCACGCTAAGTGAAGGCCAGGAAAAAAAAAAGGTCTTTAATGAATATCAGCATCAGGTAGTTCCGCATTAAACACAAGTACTCTGTGTTTGCCAATTTTTGATTGGCCGGGATGCCGGTATACAAGCCAATCAAAAAATCACACAGCGGATCCTCTTCTGTTCAATGTGAAACATCAGGCAGTTCTGCTTTAAACAGCAGTAGCTCTGTTTTGCAACTTTTTGATTGGCTCATATACCAGCATATGGGCCCAAAAAAAAATATAAAATATAAAAAAAAAAAAAAAGTTGTGGCTGTTTTGCCAGGATTTTCACTGGCAGTGTGTGACTCAGGGTTGGGCTGCTGATCCCAGGACAGCCCTGCACAAGTAGGGACATCTGGCAACCCTGCCCACAAAAGTTATTGTTGCTATTCCTCTTTGCTTCTCTCTATCTCTATCTCTGTCTGTTTACCTCTTCTGCTTCAGTAAGTTGTCACTGTACTTCAAAAATGTTATTTTTATGTTGGGAAGTATTAATTCCTTTGTGTTGTGATGAGCTAATGCTGACGTGTAGAAAGATTTTTTGAATATTTTCAAGGGTTCTAATGCAGCCATTATCTAAGTGTTATGGAGCGTTTTTGGTACACTAAGTTATGTGTACCCGTTGGCTACATATTGTCATGAGCCATCATTATCCTTCTTCTGTCATCATCTTCTTTGTCTCTGTTGCCATCTCACTGTGTGGATGTATCTTCTCCCTTCTGTACTACTAATCTTCCACCTCTGCATTTATACAATGTCTGGTGTCAGGCAACAACAACAACAAAGGCTAAATGGAAGTACACAGTTTATGGTAATATATTTTGATTGCCTTCCCCTCATCCACATTACTCTGGTGCACTTTGTACCACTGTGCTAAGCATGTTTAATCAGTTTAATGTACTCTTTAACAAGCTGAAAAGTTTACAGATTACAGTGGTCAGTGGGGTAATGTAGATGAATACATACATTTATGTTTGCTGAATTGTGTTGCCACATGTTAATTATCAGAAGTATGACTTCTCAGTGTAAGTTCAACACTTTACAATATAATTACATATGTGCTACCACTTTGCCATCAGCAGCACAATTCAGCTTAGCACTGATGTACTCAAGGAGTCCAATAAAAAAAGAGAAATATCAAATAATTATTGTTTTAGGTTACACAAAGTTTGTATGTCTGTATTACATTTGTCACCAGGTGATCATGATTACAGAATGATGATGCATCACTTAATTAATTTCTTTAAAGTATATGTCTGCTCTACAGTGTTACACCTGCACTGTGCCACATGCTTGGTTAACCTATTCTCATATAACCCATCACTGTCATTCTACAGTGCACTGACCGATGTACAACTTGCATATTTGTCTTGCTAATGCACATAGCGCAAGTATGAAACAATACAATGGTGCAATCATCCCAACATGCGTCATTAGAATGTTTGACTGATAATTTACTGGTGTATAACAGTCAATGTGTATGTCATCTCATAGTGTGGAACATGTCATTGTCCCTCACAGTAACACAATGTACATCAAGGACAGTACATACATTTCAATACAGAAGTGTCACTACATGTGACAATAATAGTGGTGTTCTCTTGTCCTGTGTACACATATGCATTTGCCACAAACCCTGTGATGCACAGTACCATCTCTTCCAAACAGTGGATTTTACAAATATTCTAATGTTCTATTTAACATTAGTGATGTCAGTCTTTTTTTGTGGCACTTGTGACTAATACAGTGCTCTTTACATTGTGCAACTAAATAGGTAGAAGCTTCAAATCCCAACATGTAAGACGTATAAATATATATGTGCATGTGTGTGTGTGTGTGTGCGTACGTGTGTGTGTGTGTGTGTGTGTGTGTGTGTGTGTGTGTGTGTGTGTGTTATGAGAGACTGTATGTAACAGTTGGTTCTGTATCCACTTCCACTGAGAAAAATACATTTTACTGTTCTTACAGCTCCCTTTTTCAAATTTTTATGGAAATCTTCTCTATGAAACACAATGAAGAGGTCATCATGACAAAAAGGCACTCTCTCTCCTTAACAGTCAGACTTTTCCAATGGCACTAACTGCTAATACAGTGCTCTCTAGCTTGTGTAACTTGATAGGTAGAAGGTTCAATGCCAAACATGGAAGGAGTGTGTGTGTGTGTGTGTGTGTGTGTGTGTGTGTGTGTGTGTGTGTGTGTGTGTATATGCTTACACTTAGGTGAGCATGTGATCAATCAACTGCTACTCTGGATAAAAGCTCTAAACTGCTAGATGACTTCACCATCCTCTAAGCCCACCTTTCACATCCATAACTTCTTTGGAACACAAGGGTGTAGCTATGCATTCTGTTTATACTTTACTGAGTACAATTTTCCAGACATTGCTCAAAGAAAAAATGCATTTTAGGACATACTCTGTCTACAAATGTGGAAATTATATCTTCCAATAAGAGTGTCATAAATTGAAAAAAAATATCCATTTAATGTTTTAGAGGGAAAGTGATGCAAACATTTGTTAAGTGAGGTAGAGGGAGAACATTTCCATTTTTTAATGACAGGTGTTTTGTAGGGCAGCAATAAGAGCACACAATTGCAAAATTATATTGTCTGCCTACACCTCTGTTACAACACACTGAAAAGGTAATTCTTTCACAAGCGAACTATTGCTATTTAAATGTCAGACGTCTCCTGTGGTGCTTGCATGTCTTACACTATTCTCTAGAATGTGTAAATAGATAGATAGGATGTTTGAATACAGCAGTGCTAAACTTGTGCATATGTGACTGCAAATTAATTCTGGATTGTTTTACACATATTTGCAGTGGCAGCGTTTACAACCCCAGATGGCTGTAAAACTAATTTTACCAGAACATCTCCTTGGTAATATACTGCTGATGTCATCCCTTCATAGATGCTGTATGTCTCATTTATTCTGTTGTGGTACTGACTTTTGATAATGTGCTGTATAGATGGTATAAGTGCATAGGTAGGTGATTTAATTCCATCACTGCTTCAACTGTGACTGTGATTGCTGCCATATACTGTTAGACACCTCACAACCACCTTTATGTACACTTCTAATTATGAGATGGATTTACAGTGGCATTCTGTGACACTAGCAAATCCTAGCATCCACAGGGAAAATAATTTTTTGGCCACACAATAATTACTGCAAATTCCCCTTTGTTGTGTGACTTTGATAGTGTAATTTGTACATTGTGTAACTATATGTAGGATGCTTGAGGCCAGCTGTGAGTGTGTCTTTCACCCTCTTACTGTGTGTACTATTCTCCAAAGACATATATGTTGTACAGCTGAACACTGTTATTGTGCACTTCAGCCACGTTTTAGCATAAACATCCAGCTAATAAACAGGGTTGATGCCATCCATTTAACTATGCAATGTTCCAGTTGTACCTCAACATTTTGCATGGCACTCGCAATTCAGGTTCTAATGTTTAGCTTGTGATACTCTGTAGTTAGTTCAAATCCATGCGTTACTGCTCAGACTACATTGTGTCAGTCTTAGTGTTACTGTGCATGTTGCTAACACTGTTGTTGATCCCTCTTAGGAAAAGCTGTGATGATTTATCACATAGCAATGCTTTCATTCGGAGTAATGGTAAAATGTGATTACATTTTTATTACATAACATATGTAAGAAGTGTTATCATCTGGCACAAGGGAATGAGATGACATGTTGTATGTTGTTAACCTAGTACAGCAATTACAGGCATAAAAGATCCCTTATACCAATAATATGATGTAATGCCTTCATATAACAACATATTTCACAACTGTAGTGACACTTCTACCATGGTGCATTCATCCTAGTAAATATCATGCATTTTCTATTGTCAAATGCTCATGTGTTTAACATCCACTTCCAGTGTCTGTTAGCATTATGTGCCCTTATACTGTAATGCATGAATGCCATCCACCACAGTTATAATGTGTCCATTTACAGTGGGAGAGTCCTCCACCACCCCTTTTATCTCACAGATTTTTCCACACATACATCTGATGTGATAAGTTAGCACAGGTGGACTGTCATAATAATGTTAAGACTTCCACTGTGGTGCTAGTGGTTCATCTACATGTCATTAGTCAGTAGAGTCACATGGTTTTCTGTTCAGTTCCCAAAAGGAGCAACATTATATAAATGTTCTATTATGTAAACACCACTGATGTAGCTATTGTTATTCATTTTTATATTGGACAATGATATATAATCACAGGTTATGACTGCATAGTAGTGAAATGGTCGGGGCATGTCATGCTGTGAGTGCTCCTATGGCACATGCTTTGAGTACTGGCTTGTATAGCATACCTACACAGATGGACTGGGGTTCAGTTCTGGGACAGTCTGTGTATGCACAATAGAAACAGCTTCTTTATCAAAGAAGTAGTCATACTGTAATGCTCACTGTTGTGTGGACAGTAACATATGTAGTGCCTTTCCAGCATTTTGAATAAATCTGATTGTTTGTATTATATTCATAATTCCTGTCTAGATGCTCACATTTAATTAAGCTATTTGTGACAGCCTCCATTGCTATCTGATGTGGCACATGCAGTCAGTACAGAGGTCTGGGGAGAGCCTAGGCAAGGGGTTGAATCCATACCTTTCAACTGTGCAGATTTTCACAGAATGTCCAGATTTTTGCCTTATATTTTTGGTCCATTTTTAATAAAATTGTGGCTTTCTGGCAAATTAGTTGCAAATCATTAAAGATTGAAGTTAGAAAATAATGACAGACATTTGAGTTTTAGACTTCATACCCTTCAGAAAATTCATGCTAATGCAAAACGTGTTATTCTATCAACTTTCTAAGTTTGTAAGACCAATATTTCAAAATTGTCCCTATGTGTACCACTTTCTTATGGCTTTGTCCAGCTTTCTTACTCTAAGAGGTTGACAGGTATGGTTGAATCTGATAATATCTGTCTGTCACTCAAATGTCTCAGTCAACAGTGGCTTACACACAGCCAATATTTATGGCACTCAGTGGGCCATCTTTATCAGGCCTTTTCCTCCAAGATGGGTCTTCCATACACCTTACATGATAGGAAAGTGCTGTAAGCCCTTCATGGGTGTTATTAATAACATGACCAGTATGTGTATTTCTGTGGTGACCATGATTGTTATGCATATTTCTGATATCTGCCCTAGCCTGTTTTCAGAACTGACATGATGTGAATGTTTCTTATGTCATTCATTGCTTACATGCATTATTACAAGGTAATTATGCTCTGTATTGCGTGTCTTCATACAGACATAACTTTAATGGTGCAATTGTTTGCATCACAATATACAGCTCAATGACAAATAAGTGAGTCCATAAACATTTCTCAATGTATGGAATTCTGCCAGACCATCAAAAACATGATTGGTCCTTTGTTACAACACTTTTTATTAAGTTGCTGCTGTGACATTGCTGTTATGTTACTGTTCCCTGTAATTCCATGTGATCATACCCAGCATTACAATGTCAGAGATGTTTGCAGATCAGCAATGACAAAATGGACTCATGACATGTCATCTGCTCTGTCTTGTCATTTGTCACTTATGTATGTGGTGTGTTATTAGATTGCCATTTAGCATTTATATACCTAGACAGCACTTGCTTGCCTTTTACATGCACACAGGTGATGAACCTTTTTCCTGTTGGTGCCACTGTCATTTATTTGCAAAACTGTGTCCATTTCTGATGCACCTGATATTACGGCTGTAATGTCCTGTTCTTATGTATATATGATGAGGTGGAGAATACAGCAGTGGTGTCAACCTGCATACATAAGTTCTCAGTATATACATGTCATATGTAATAACTGCAGTATATGCATTCATCCCATAAATTATGTTATGTCCTTGCTAACTGCTATCTCAGCTCAGCATTTAATTAACATGCCTATTACATTTCACTCCCTTTTGTTACACTGAAACTTTATGCCCCTATTACATCTTTTATTAGCATGTCCATTATTATTTATGTGCATAACTGTAGAATTGTTATTGACATGAATTATCATTACATCAATATTGCAGGATTTATGTCAGAAATAATTCTTATACACTTTTATCACATTTGCCAGTGAGATATGAGTACACTTTTAATGGGGAGAGCCTAGCATTAACTAACTGATTATTTATTAAAACACAATCTAGTGTGCAGTTCCCCCATTTCACTTCCATTCCTTCTGTATTCTTTGCCTGTACTTGCCGTTAATATGTCTGGGCTACAATGCGTTCTTGCATGTGAGCATTGCCTGTATGTGAGACATTTTGTTTACATTCTGCATTCATGCTTGCAAGCACCAAGAACACTAATGCTGGCCAGGAAAAGGTGCTTGCAAATGTGTAGGTGTGATGAGCAGCATGCATATTTGATTAGCGCCGCTGCTCCATGTACTATTATGCTTACATCATGTAGGCGTAGTGCAGAGCTTACATGATTGTTAATGAATCCCAGAGTTAGTGTGGCCGCTCTGTTAATGAATCCCTGGGTGACTCTTTTCCCTGCAACATATGAGTTAAAAACAGCTAAGCAAAATATGTATACAGAAATGTCAGCCAAATATTGTAAACACATCTGTCTCTAACCACTTTTGAGAGAGACTAAATAGACTTGTATGTTAAAAAAAACAAAACAATGAGCTTGCATTGCAAATATGACCACTGCTTTAGATTCATACATATACTAAACAACAGCCGTATGCTGCAAGCATAAATATTGTTTATGTTTATATAAGCAGATTTTTTTTATATTTTAGCTGAAAATAATAGCATAATGAGGTTAACTGACTAGGAGTTTGAAAGTTTCTTTTTATATATTGTTTACCAAATAATGATGTTATAAGGGGTGAAATTATTTTTTAGCAGAACAAGGTGTGAGAGAAAATAATTCTGTTAAAAGTATCTGTCAGATTAATAGCCATTTTTCCTGCTTCTCCAATTGGAAGGCAAAGGGCCCATCTACTTTTATTGAAATAGAATTAGATAGCAAAGAGTCCATCTAATTTTACTGAATGACCTTGTAACTTAATGAAATTAAGCACTGGTTAAGAAGTTGCCATAGGTATCATTCACATAAGTTGCACTAGTTCTGTCCTTTTTAATGACATTATAATGAATCTTGAAGTAGAAATGTAAAAAAATAATAAAACTTAATTTGTAGAAAGCTAAAGAAATGAGAGTCAGTGGGTTCCCATTATTTAAAATGTTAAATCACAAATGTCGATTAAGGTTATGCTTTTTTATAGTAAAGTCACAAATATGTGCTGGCAGTTATCTGTTCCTAAAATGTTACTGTCTTTTTTCTCCCTCAGCATAAACACGTGGCCTGATGAGGAATTTGTAAAAGCACATGTAGTTAGAATGATACTAAGGAAATCCTTCTATTATTTGACATACTGTCTAAAATATTATTTCTCTTTTACTTTGGGAATGGCTTTGTTGAGACAAGGCTAGTATCAAACGGGATGTTATTTTCAACATCTGAGGCCACCCACTGAAAAGGGCAAAGGAGGACAATACATATGAAGTTTATTTTTTCCAATTTGCTGTATTGGTGTTAACCCACTGTAAAAATGTTAGTAAATTCTGTTGCTGGGAAATATCTGTACAGATTAATGAGAGAGATGGTGAAGGAAAAAGACAGAGATTTTTTAGATGTGGTGCATGTTAAATTATCTGTGGATACTCCCAAAGTCTTTCCACTTTTAATTCATTCTTAAGATGATGTATGGGCAGTAGTGAAAGACAAGATTAAGCTTGATACTAAATGCATGCCCCTTTGACCATATGTCCAGATTTTAACCTGTATGTAATAGTCAGAGGGAGACTATTCCTTTTGTTTCATCCTGATCTTGTTTTACAAATATTCATATCTCTCAGCCTAACAGCTGTCAAACTCATAACAGGGGAGCATCAAAAATCATAGCAGAGGGTCAAAAATCATAGCACTCAAGATATGCACATACATTTTTAAATCTGTCCTCTTGGCTGGTACAATGTAAACAACTAGGACCTTTGTGGTGCCAGCAGAAGCACACCTACATAGCCGTTCCTGAAAAAGGCATCCCTACTGCACTGTACAAGTTACAGATGCACACTTTCATACTATACAATGTGAGCCTAGTGACCATGGCCACAATAGTGACTAGTAACCACCAGTGAGACTACAGTTATGTTACACACAGATCTTCTCAACACTGCTGAGCAAAATTTGATCAAACAGCTAGGGCAGATAAGTGTTTTGAGGACATAGACAGAGATTTGAAATGGGACTCAGTACAAAACATTGCAATGTAAGCAATATGCTTGTATGAACAGCACTGGTACTTGGATTACTGGTTAGTTTATACTAGCTATACTAATATTACTGCTGTTACTACTACTAATAATATAATAGTAATATCCTCCTAAACCAGGGGTCAACAACCTTTTTGGAGCAAAGAGCTATTTTATCTTAAAATCTGAGACCCAAAATTTACAAAGAGCCACAATGGTTAGAGAAGAGGGGTTTGAGATATGATTTTTAATGCAATATGGGTATATATGTATTTAACACAAAAACAAAACTTCAGGTACTATCTCTGGACCTCCCCCCAAATCATCACTAAAGAACATGTATTGAAGGTCCTACCAAAACTAAAAATACTTCCTTCATGGATCCTAACTGATTATCTGGCTGTTTAATAAACAGTACTAAAAAAACCCTGATAGCACCACTCCTACTATAAACCAATTGTATTTGAAGTATCAAATATTGTAAGAGAGATACAAGAACTGGACGTGGGATCCTTAGAAAACAGTGGGAGCAAATTACATAGAAATAAATGGAAATAGTGGGAACAATGGGCACAGAATAATGTTCTGGGAGAGGAGGTTTAAAATCATTGCACCCCATACCTCTCAGCTTCTTTAACCCAAGAAATCTGGACAAAGCCACAAATAATGGGGGGCCAAAGGAACAAAAATAGACACCATTTAAATATTGCTCTTACAAACTTTAAAGTCAGAACAAGTTTTGCATTTGTACAAATCTTCTGAAAGACATGAAGTATAAAGCTCAAATGTCTGCCACCATTTTCTGACTTCAGTCTCCAATGATTTGCCAGGGATTTGGAAGAAAAACACCATTTCATGAGCAACAGACCAAATATATGAGGCAAAAATCTGGACGTTCTGTGACAGTTACTCTCTCAACTGCACCGCTTTCTATTCCGCCCTTGCCAAAATAAATGTCAGTCTGAAGATACTTTATATTTATTCATTCATATACAGATAATTATAGCCACTGCAGAACCATTTTGTTTCTAAAAATCTCAAGAAACAATGTTTAAACAAAAAGTCATCACCAGAAAGTCATAGCCAAGGATGTCATGTTTGCTAGCTTATGTCATAGCAAATTAAGCTCTGAAATGCATTCTGTAAAAACAGGTTTTATTATTAGTCAAACCATGCATGCAGACCAGCTGAAACAACAAGCACTTAAATACAACCAGTATACTTAGGATTATACTTTGTGCAATATTCCTAACACCAGATACTTTTATACTTTTCTATCAGATGGATGTATAAGCAACTGCTTTTGTTCTTATTTTTTAGAGGGGTGCTCTACCTCTGAAGCAGCTCATGCTTGGTGTTACCAGCACCATACACTGAAAGGCAGAGGCATAAGGGAAAGAAGTTACTGGATGAGAGGGTGAGAAACAAACCACTGCAACCAACAGCAATTACTCTTCACAAGGAGATGGAACCTAATTTGAAATGCTTATTTAGGTTCATAGGTTCATAGGTACGTACTAGGCTATCTGCCCGAGGGCATTTATAAGCCTAGCCAGAGTGTGTCTGCTTTCGCCGCCCCATTCATTAATTAACTGATCCTCTGTCAAGTAGAGCCAATAAAGTGATCCCAGGGGTGTGATTTCTGTTACCCATCCACTCGTCAAGGTTTCTCTTGAAGAGTGTTAGTGAGGGGCTCTGCCTGATGTAATTTGGAATTTTGTTCCAAAGCATGGGGAGCCTCTGTGACAGGAATCTATCCCTCCAGCATGTTCTATTTATTGTTGTGGCGAGGTTTAGCTCACTAGAGCGCATGACTCGCAGTGACTTTGATTTCTTTAGGTGGAGCATGTCCATCAATTCTGAGTTGGACATGGCTTTGTAAGTCAGGCAGAGATCACCTCTGAGTAAGCGATATGCCACTGAGTACAGCTGGAATTTTTCCAGTTGGGCTGCATAGGACATATGTTTGAGGCCAGTAATCCTCTTGGTGAGGTACTTTTGTGGTCTCTCCAGCTGTTGGAAGTGTCTTGTGAGGTGCATCCCAAATGGGGCATTGTACTCTATGATGGGTCTGATGAGTGACGAGTAGAGGGGCACTATAACCTCTTTATTTCTAGATGCGATCCATTTAGTAATTAGATGGGCCACATAGAAGGATTTCCTAACTACTTTGGCAATATGATTGTCAAAGGAGAGATTACTATCTACCTGGGTCCCCAGATCTCTTATTACCTCTTCTGTATTAAAGGGGCTGCCAACTATGTGGCAATTCGTGGGTGTTTTGTTTTTCCCAAATGGGATGACTATGCATTTTTTGGCATTTAGCTTGAGGCCATGACTTTGACACAGGTGTCCATCTCAGTAAGGCCCTTTTGGAGGATGCCCATGTCAGTTAGAGAGTCAATTATGGCTCCCAATGGCTCCCAGATTGCAGTCATCGGCAAACTTGGTTAGCCATAGTCCTCCTGTGTTTGTCTGTACTTCTGAGAAGTATATGCCGAACAGTAGCAGTCCCAGGACCGAGCCTTGCGGGACACCACTTGTTACTGATTTAGAGTCGGACCTGGAGCCCGCTATTCTTTACAAACAGCTTAAACTACCAAAATATAAATTAATAAACTGATTGCTATGCATGGGTGGCAGATGGTGGGGAGAGTGGAAAAGGAGGGGGGTCTATGACAAAGGAGAAACAAAGCAAGTACATGCAACAGCCACAGTTGCCTTCTTATATCCAAATTACACATCTCTGACTGTTGTTGTATTTGCATACACAACTTCACTTCCATTTCTCACCCTTATCAACCGTCAATGAGATCAAAAATATGAGGCAAAAAGCTGGACATTGTGCGCAAACCTGAGCAGTTGACAGTTACACTGTCAGCTGCACTGCTTCTATTCCACCCTTGCAAAAATCAATCAATCAATCAATCAATCAATCAATCAATCAATCAATCAAATCAATCAATCAATCCATCAATCAATCAGGGTCATCTACAGCTAGCAGACCATCTCTTTTACATTCCTGGTCCCACGGCACTGTCAGATCAATGTCTGCCAATTACCTGCATCAAGCAGGTAACAACATTGGACCAACTCATCATCCAGCTCTCATGACAGCCACTTTTCAAAATCACTTACACCATCGTCAGCCTATCTTTAGGATATGTATATAACACATTTGATCTTGTTCTACTGTGATTCAAGTACTTACAATTTGACCTTCACAAACACACGGGAACTTTTAACTTAAAGGGGATTAAGTTATTAAAAAAGGTGAGGGAGGGGAGTGGAACTTAGACAGCTTTGCAACTGTAACTGTATGTGTTTCATTCCTGTAATGATACTGCTTAAAACCTCATGAAACTGTGGAAAGAAGGCTGTATGTCATAACACAAGATTCAGGTGATTAAAACTATTAATGCCGTATGCATTGACATTGTTACAGCTGGTAGTTATCTGCATCTTAAAAGCAGTAATACACAAGTTTTCAAGAAAATATTAGTAAGAAAATTATAGATTAAAATGAGTATCCTGCCATGCAAACAAACACTGCTGCCTCTTCACCCCCACCATGGCTCAGATGATGGTATTGTTTTTGTCTCTGAGGCCATAAATTATTGTGTTTGACAAAAAAAATTTGATGTACAGACAACATAGATCAAACTGAGAAAACATTGTATAAGATACCAAAAAATTGATAGGCTTTCATTAAATTGCAAGGTATGAACTCGTATTACATACTGAATTAACAATTGTTACTAATTGTAGCATGTCAGGACATTCAGAATGTATATAGTAGGTACACCACCTGACTAGAATTTATTGTACAAACAGCTAAAAATGTGATTAGTAGGTATATGATGCCTTTTGACATCAATGAACAGGAGTCAGTGAACACTCAGGCATGAGTTTTACAGACAAATAATATGATTACCTGTTCTGAAATAAAACATTATCTATATGAAGATGAGAAGGCAAGTCAGATGAGCAGTGATGGTAGATGATGCAACACACAGCACAGCCCACAGATATTGCATCAATTATATTCTGTGTAATTTCTACAAGGAAGGAAATACTAACCTGAATGCCATGGTCCATAGTTCTGAACTAAATGGCACCTGTTTACCTGCACAGCCACATGCCATGCATTAGTCTGCCGCATATGGCCCTTACTATAATTGCTGGCTGGTCACTATTTGTCATAGTAGGACTGGAACTAGGAGCTACAGTGACAGCATGGGCCACTTCACCACCAGAACATCCTGGTAAAATGTATTGCGGAATACTAAACCACTTTTTCTTTGTTTTGTCTCCCTCTTCTCTCTGTCTCTGTCTCTCTCTGTTTTTTTTTTCTGTGTTTCAGCAGATGCTGGATAGTCATTGGACTCATAGCTCATGTCACCAGTGAGAAATTCAAGTGGAGCTGCAGAAGGCAACTTAAACACTGCCCTGTCCCAGACCTGCATTGTTATCAAGAGGGTCTTTGATCTCCTGAAGAGTGTTTTAGGTGCCTAGATGAGTCTAGGCTGCCGTTCAGTATGATCTAAGAACTGCTGCAGTATCTGAAGAGTTGTTTTAGGTGCCTGAATGAGTCTAGGGTGCCCTTCAATATGATAATTTTTTGTCATTATGTGCATGGTATTTAGCAATAACATCAACCTCCCAACAGAAACCTTAATTTGATTTTTGTTTCTTGTCCATAGTGGAATGTTTCCTGAGCTGATCTCTTAAAATGACTGTTTATATACATAAACTGAAACATTGCAGCCAGTGCACATTAAAATTCCTTTCTTGCACAAAATTCATAAAATGCAGTGTTGTAAGCATTTTAACACAAAGAAGATCATTGGAGTAATCTACTTACATAGTCTAGCCCTTTATATAATCAGCCTCAATAAATCAATACATTTTGAGTTTAATAATGTTGTAATAATATTCAAAAGCTCATCAAGACCATAAAATGCCAACATTCAAGCAATGCCATTGTATTTCTTAAATTTAAACATATGATCATAATCCTTGCCTCTGACTGTAGGGACCACAATACCTAAAACAGAAAATTTAAAAATTTTATTTTATTTTATTTTATTTACATTTGTTGACCGGGAGTGTCCGACTGGACGTAGGTCCATTTTCAGCAGAGGCCCGGAGAGAAAAGCTCTAAAATGTTGAAATAAGAACAAGATAAGAATGCTTACATTTTCATAATTGATATAATTGACCAGATATCCTGTTATGAAGCTCACTTCTAGTCTTCCCTATACAGAACGCTTCACAAGTTTGGCATTTATTTATTTATTTTTATTTTATTTTTATTTTAAATTTGTTGACCGGGAAAGTCCGACTGGACACAGGTCTATTTTCAGCAGAGGCCCGGGGAGAAAAGCTCCACTTAAAAAACAATCTAACAAATAACAATTTTATGATTTACAACACTTTCTCCTAAATGCATACAATATTATACAAGAACATATTTTACCTTTCTTCACAGATATATGTATAGATACAATTATTGTATTCCAGAAGCATACCACTTGTATGTAGGTAAATAAGCATTTTAAAAATTATAGTCAGTGCAGCTATTTAAAGCTCAGGAATTCTTGATAATGGGTGACTAAATATAGAAACATTGGAAACAAAAAGTACATAGAGTCCAGTCTTCACAAGAAATTTTCCATTTTAAAAGTTATAACATTTGGTGTAACTTTTCTTTCTAAAGTATATTTCATATTTGTTGTTTTTTTATAATTAAAACACTTTTTGCAATGTATGTTATTAAATGTCTCCTGTTAATTTATAATATATACCAGTTATTTTAAATAATATTTGATTAACCTGTATATCTTTAGAAAATGCTAATTTAAATGGCACTCCATTGTTATTTTTACCACTAACTTTATTATTACTGACATCATCGCCAGCCATAAATAGAGCATTAATGAAAAACAAGAAAAGCATCTAACAGCTAACAAAATGTATTCAGTCATATCAATGCATGACCTCTGGCCAAAAAAATCAACCTTTAGATCGTGGACCCTAGTTTTATTTATTTGCTGACTAGTTGCTAGTGTAGATATGCTTAGCAGCTGAGACTTTGCCACATTTCTTTTCATAAGATTTGGTAGCATGCTTATGTCACAAAGATATGCATTTTTTTATTTTTTAATCATTTGCATCAAAAACCTAGTTTTATTTTATAAGGAGATATCTAATAGTCACATTTTTTTTCTGTAGTGGCAAACAATCCTTCTACTTTACACAATCTGTCCTTTACAGTACCTCTTAATACTCTCTCTAAAAGTCCAGATATGTTATACACTTTCTAAAAGTCCAGAGATTTTGTACTCTCACTTCATTTAACACTTATTAGATCTGTAATTGAATATGATGCATGATTTGGCACAAACCTCATTAAGCAGTAAAACCAAGTTGGGAGAACTCAACATTTCCTCACCAAAAATATCTCAAGTCTTAGTAACCTTAGTTGAGGACTAAATATATGTGTGTGATGGACTAAAAGCTTTGACTGTCTATCTGTCTACTCAATGTCATACAGACTACTGATGGTGATTCCTGCTTAGCCTTCTATTCTATGGAAAGCTCATCACTCTTTGAATGTCTTCAAGTAAATAGAACCAGTTGTAAAGCAAACATCCGTTCTACAGACCTAACCCTGTACAACCACATGAAGAGCACCAGATGCCCTGACAGATACCTAACCCAGCATATCTCCTGCTCTGGAACAGGCTGCCCTTACTTCTTAAGCGGAGTACTTCCCTAGTAATCTTTGATATCAGTCTGGATAACTAGATGGGTGATCACAAATTTTAAACAGGGATACGTGGAGAAAGTCTGTTTAACGGGGTGCACAGATGATGTAGCGGAGCTTCTTGATAGCCTCATCGGCCATAAGCTTGGTAAGAACTTATGAACCCATGGACTGAATATCAAGAGTAAAAATCAGTCTCGGACATTTACTAGATGATTCCACATGTTCACTAACCTGTTTTTACATTTCTCTGGGGCTGTCATCTGTATTTTTAAAATATGTCAGTATATTAGCCCAAAGTTTCATAGCAAAAGCACTCGTCACTGGCTCATGCAGCAACTAATAATTATAGGGGCCATTTATGCTCCTAAATGCAAAGACTTTTATCTGAGGAAATATTTCTTCATTGTAAAAAAAACTCAGAAATTCACCATAATAAAATATAGTCCTCAAAGGTGATATATTTCTTAGCAATTTTAAATGAAAAGTTACCAGGTTCTCTAGCATATGATAGTAAAGTGCTAACATGTAGCTTTAATTGGTTTTCAACATATACACATCATGTGGCTCTATGCCCCAATGATGATCTGAATCATGCCAGTTAAACAAAGCCCAACCCACTAAATAATGAGAAAAATGTAATGAAACCTAAGGCATTTGAAAACGTACAAATCAAAATGTAACTACAAGTAAAGCTGACAAAACAAAGCAAAGCAAAATACAAAATCACAGAACTGATGAACAAAAATAAATGAATCAGCATTAGTGCCTACATTTGTCATGTTAAGGTTTTGCCCCTTCTCTATCTATATATCTATCTATATCTATATATCTGTAGATACACACACACACACACACACACACACACACACACGCAGACGTGTGTGTGTGTGTGTATAAAATGCACAGACACACACACACACACACACACACACACACACACACACACACACACGCACATGCACACACACACACACACACACACACACACACACACACACACACACGTGTGTGTGTATGTTTGTATAAAACGCACAGACTCACACACACACACACACACACACACACACACACACACACACACACACACACACACACACACACACACACACACACACACACACACACAGAGAGAACACACACACACAACCATGGTCAAATTAGCAACTCCACAAATTTGTGCTATTCTATAACTGCACAGTTTATTTTTGACAAAAGTGACAGTATACATTCTATGTTTCTGAAACACCTGAATATGATTCTTATTACATTGGTCCAGAGTGGTTAATTCAAATGGACTTTATTTAACACGATATCCTTTTGAATTTTATTTTAGGTTGCAGATACAACCAGAAATGGTAGGTCATGTAAAATAATAATATATTTCAATAGATCAGAAAAACACATCATATAAATCTACACTGACTGAATGATATATGTTATGCATGCTAGAGCTTTGAAATGGCTTAATATATAGATGCAGGCTTATACAATAAGCTCTCAGCTTTAAATAATATCTCTAATGTACTAGCTTATCAACCTTTGTGATTCATATTTTGTTATTAAATTGCAAAGAATATAACACTTGTTTCTATTTAACAAATTGTAAGACAATTATAAAAATAAAACTGATATGCTTTAACAAATGTCTCAACTCAGTTTGATATATCTAAAATCAAGAGGTTTACAGCATCCACAAAAACAATCGACTTCAAAAAGCGTTACTACCACAGTCATTATATGACTGGATTAAGGTTATACTTCCAAGTAAATAATTATCATGAGCAAAAGTTAACTTTTGATGGAAAAAGAAGAATACAAAACCTTTATAACCAAAGGGTTCACTGTATAGCATAAGAGTGAAGGTTTTCTACTGATGGTTCATTTTGTTGAAATCTGGCATTTTGTCACCTTTTTAGATCAACTGTGAGTTTTGTTGTATCATATTACTGGCCGCCTCTTTGTCTCACTTTTTGTGAACGTTTTTTTGAAAGTGTTTATTCACTAAAGTGTGAAAATCTTTATGAGGCATTCATACTGGTGCGTTCTTTCTTAGGAAATATACTCACTCTGGTCTGACATCGGTGTTAAAGATGTTGTTGCAATACCAGTGACTAACTTCTGGGAAATAGGCTCACTACTGATAGAATCATCTGGTATATCAGAATTAACAGATGGCATAATATTTGACATGCAGCCAGGAGTGTCTATAATTACACTGGTAAATTTCCCCTCAGTGTAACTATCCTTATCTCTGCGGATTTATCACAGTGGTTTATCAGCCTTTGTTTATATACTGAAACAGCTGGATTCGTCTCATTAAAGTTGTCACAATGTAAAAGAAGGCAGAGTTCTAAATCTGCTTGCTAGAGTACAGATTTTGTGTTAAATATATTTTCTTCTGTTTCAGAATATATGTATTTGCATCACACACATTCATTTAGCTCCAAACACTCATTAAGAAACGTTGGTTATTAGCTCCCTCTTGTGGGCATTTTTTTAAATTCCTAGGCTTATTGAAAACTTCTATTTATCATGTTACCAGGCAGCTATCAGTTGCCATATGTCGCAACTTGCCACTGGATCCATTTGGACTTTTACATTTGTTTTCCAAAATATGAAAAAGTTCAAAAAACTTCAGCTTGGAAAGCTAAGAACTTGGTTATATTCAAACTGACGTATAAACATGGGGAATCGGGATCGGGAGTTTACCCGGGAATCATCTCTGGGTCACTGCTGGACAGAGCACACACAAAACTAAGCAAACTTTTTTTTCATATAAGGGTGGCGTAGCCAATAATATAAGCAGCTATAATTATAAATGCCTTAGGGCAGATAGCCTAGTATAAACCTATGAACCTATGAACCTATGAACCTATGAAAACTACTAGCAAAAACCAATGGGTAAAAGTAAGCCATTTTCCATGGTGTACTGCAAACTCCTATTGTTTTCACAAATAAAAAGGATAACGGGTTTTCAGAACCTGAACAGTCTCAGAGGGTTCTTCTGAATGTACAGGCAGATCAAGGACACTAAAGGTCAAAGCTATCAACTCCACTGGGGGATTCAAGGAATCCACCATAGCCAACATAAAGTGTAATCACAAACATAATCAGTGTAGTATCTAAATATTGTTGTAGTAGCTCTTCTGAGGACACCAGGTTTTTGAGTGGAAGTCTTTCCGGAAAGTAACTGCTTGATGATATAACCATGTTTGACTATGCCTAGAACCTATATACCCACATGATGTCTCTTCAAGCTCTGGCAAATTGATGTAAATGATCTGCTAAAGGTATTTTTGTGAGTTAGTCAGCACTTTTCCTGTGGTTCTGGTGGAGACATCCTCCTGTGACACTTCTTGAACTGTAGAGACAGTACTGCCTGATATTTGGAAGATCTTATTATTTTTAGGGTATAGGGTGGGTCTAGAGCAGGGGTGTCAAATTTAATCACATAAGGGGTTGAAATAAAAACACAGGCTAAGTCGCGGGCCAAATTTTTTATTAATTTTTTTATTAAGATATATCTATATATGTAGTAAGACTAGTAGAAGACCATATCTCTCGCCATCCTGGTGCATTAAATTCCATCAGCGCCATCACTGTGTGTCTTAGCAAGGTGCATTAATCATGTTCTAAAAATAACAAAAAGCACAAAACAAACTGTAAATGTACTATAAGCAAAAAAGTTCAAAACAGTTTTTTTTAATACATTGAAATGTAGGTTTTGAAATTGCTCACTTACTTGTTTTCTGGCCAGATATCTGAGACTGTTTTCCCCTGGTCAGTGAGTCAATGTCTGGTTTTATGTCTTGCGCTGTGGCAACCCACAAAAAAGCATGGAGGTTTTCATTGGTGATGCGTGATCTGTGCATGTTCTTGTTTAGCTTCATTATTGAAAACATCTGCTCGCACAGATAGGTGCTCCCAAACATGGACATAACACAGGCAGCATGAAGTCTTAGCTGTGGTATCAAGTCAGGGGGCAGTAGACGGTAAAAGTCCACTATCTGGATATCCTGGAACTTTGCTCTCAGGCCACTATCGGCTTGAAGCTCTATCATCTCCATCTGAAGATGATGGGGTGCACTGTTGATGGCTGTGAAAGGATTGGCAAAGATGTCAAAGCCACAGTGCTGTGCTCTGAAGTCAGAGAAGCGCCGATCAAACTCATCAATTAACTGGCTCACTTTAGTAGCCAACTGAGCACAAGGAAAAGCAATGGATAAGGAGGCCGAGATACTCTGATAAACAGGAAAGTGGACAAGATTGTCATGTTCTAGTTGGGACTTCCATAATAGAAGTTTATGCTGGAATGCTGTGATCATATCAGACATCTTTGTGATGACTTGTTTGTATCCCTGCAGCCTCTGATTCAGTTGGGCGAGATGACCTGTTAAATCACACATCATAGCAAAATCACAAAGCCAGGTTGGATCTTCACTGCTCATATAAAGATGGACAACTGTGCTGTATCAGTATTGTCTGTGCTTTCATCGACAGCTAATGAAAAAGCTAGATAACTGCGTGCCTCTTCAGCCAGCTGTGTTGTTAGATTTCCTGTAAGATCTCGAACTCGATCTGCAATGGTATTTCTTGACAAACTGACATTTTGGAAAGTCTACATCTGGTCGGGGCACACCTGCTCATGCTCTTTTAGCATGTATTGCTTCAAAAAGGCACCCTCTGAAAAACACCTGGAAGCTCGGGCAATTTCTTCAGCCACAATATAGCTAGCTTTTACTGTTGCATCCTTTTTTGCTGTAGCTTTAGTAAACATGTTCTGCTGCGATTGCAGTTTGCCTTTTAATTCTTGGACAATTTTATGTCTTTCATGAAGAGTATATTTAGCATACTTAGCTCCATGTTTGGTTTCAAAATGCCTACGTATATTGTACTCCTTCATCACTGACACCACTTCATAACGCAAAATACACACCGGTTTGTCTTCGCGAAGTATAAACATTTATTTGATTTCCCATCTTTCATTAAATGGTCTCCCTTCTGCATCAGCCTTTCTTTTGAACATTTTGATTACCAGATTCATGGATGTTGACCTTGGGTAGAGGTGTTCTATCAGGGATGATGCTCGCCACCACATTAGAATCTAATGGTACCATTTCAGCATCTTCAATCAATCTAAACCAGGTAGGAAATGCACCACCCTGCATCAACTTTTCCCTCGGACATTTGCTAGATTCATGGATGTTGGCCTTGGGTAGTGGTACTCCATGCAGGCACACAGGGATGGCACTTACACAGCCCGCTGATGATCACTCTCCTCACCACTACATCAGGCACACAGGGATGACACTGACATAGCCGTTTGACAATCACTCTCCTCACCACCACATTACGCACCATTCAGGCAAACAGGGATGACGCTGACACAGCATGTCTTATAACAACACAGTCCGCTAAAAGATGTAAGCTTTTTGGCTGCAGTGAAGCTTCCTTTTTATGACTTTGTGTGTGTGTGGATACTGCCAAATAAATACAAAAAATAAAAAAAAAAAAAGAATACAACTCCTCTGCCATTCACTTCTTTTCAGCACTTGAGTAATTGCTGTATGACCCATTCAGGCACATAGGGATGATGCTGACACAGCCGGCCGGCTCTCTTCACTGTGGGCCACATAAAATGTCCAGGCGGGCCGGATTTGGCCTGCGAGCCTTGTGTTTGACAATTGTATTCTAGAGGAAGAAGAAGAAGAGGATAAAGTAGTGGTGTCATAGAGACCCTGCATGGTGGACTGAGTCCATTTTTTTTTCTTTTAGATATCTTAGTCCCGGCCCTGGGAACATTTTTGAAAGGGGACATTCCCTGAAATGTGCATTCACAATGGCTATCCTCACCTTAACATTGAAAGAAAAGAGCCTAGACTGCACATTCTGGTAAGGCACAGTGTGATACGTGAAATTTACTGAGCACACTCTCATAGCAAACTTTCCCTGAAAATCACTAGCCCCAGAATTAAGGAGCACTATTATCTTTTTGTATTGCCTGGTCCATACGTGGAATTGGAGCAGGTGAAACAAGTAATTAGGGAATATAAAAAAGTAAAAATAGAGAGCAGCTTTATCCTACAGCAAAGCTAAAAGGTTATGTGGGTTTAGGAGTCAGTGTCAGACCTAATAAAAAATCACATAAAAATGTGCCCCAGGTTGATTCATGAGGATGCTACAATGTTCCACTGAGGGGTGTAGGGGGTCACTACCTTCTCATGAATTTGGATACTACTAAGGTGCAAAAATTGCATACCAAAGCACAAATTCCATGTGCAGAAGTGACACTGGTCTCTATTTATCTCTTTTCCAGATACACACTCATCCATTTCTAGTGTGAATGTAGTTAGGCAAGAGGCTATTCCACAGTGGACTACCTGAGTCTAAGAATTTCATCAAAAGAGTGCTTTGAAGAAAATTAAAAGAAGAAGGTTTTTCTTTCTTGTCTTTATCTGACACATGGACCTTATTATCATCAGAACCACCTTTCTAGGGAAAAGGAGGGGCGGAAGACACTCCCCTGATCAAATGATATGCAAGTGTTTTGTATCAGGCAGTAGGCTTCAGCACTCAGGGAAGTGTATTCTGAAAGCTGCTTCTTGTCATGAGAAGCCTGTACAGGGGCTGGCATGAGTGCCAAACTGTATTTCTTAGTAGGGGCATGTCTCTTTCCATAAAGACAGATCCCACCGGACACTGGCCTATGAGCTGATGCTAAATGTTTGAGCCATCCATGAGGGCCAGATTGGCACAGTGTTACCTGTAAAAGTCTCCTCAATTACAGCCAGTGAATTTGCATTGACTCAAAGAAAGGCCAGAAACGTTAACTTCCTGATCCCAGTTTCAACTATTATGCCTTCACTAGGTAGTTGCTGGATTATGTCTCATGAGCTAGCTGGACATGGTCAAGTTCCTGAAGTTTTAGTGCTAAAAGGGAAGCACTAAAACTCTGGAATGTGCCTTTCAAGGGTCTAGGATGTGGTCTTTAACTCCTTTCATTATAAGATATAGAAGGGAGCACAGTGGAGTTCTTGCTGGTTGATGGAGAGCTCACAGTCCATGCAAGTCAGGAGGCCTTCTTGTGGATATTGTTTCTGTTGAAAGGCTTTGGTCACCAACTGACTTTCTCCTGCTTTATATTTTCCTCCCTCTCTGACATTGACAAGAGGATCAAGCAAAGCAACATCATATTGGCCCCTAAAATGATGCCATTCCAGGTTAGTCTTCTCCTGGGATATGAAGAATGCCTTGAAATTCTCTTATTTCCTTTCCAGGTGGCTGTTTAAAGTACTGGTACTTGTGACAAAGCTTCTCATTGGGCACATCTATATATAGTCATGGATCCTGACTAGTGATCTGTTTTTCTGTAGGAACACTTGGATGATTTCTCCGCTTAAGGCACTGAACCTTGAAACTTGTCAATGGCATTCTGGGTAAATGTCAGAAAAGAACTAGGAAGTAAAGGGGCTGACTGTAGCCCTCCCGACACTAATTCTCCAACCACTAATATCACACCAGCTCACAACACAACCACCATAACATTGGTTAATTAGAAACTTAGTATCATTTCTTTACATTCAACACTCACAAAAAGTAATGTGTACAAAGCTGTTTGGTTGCCTAACTGATAACCACTTAAATCTCATCTACATGTGAAAGTGCTGTTCTTAAGACCAACCAAAAGCTTGCCATACTATGTAAGACCAATATGCTCCTTCCCTGTCGTATCAAGCTGTCAAGAGCAAGATCATTGTTGCTATCTTCTCTCAGCTCATCTACTCAATGAATTCTCTGCTCCCCTCAACAGAAACTAGAGCAAGACTTTAACAGTATATTTAGATTTGCTGCTGGCCACTATGGTAGGATATACCACAGTCTGTCACTGAAAAACATTCAATGGCTAGACTTCTGTTAACATCTATCAGTAATTCAGTTATATTTTGCCCAAATACTTTTACACTCCTTTGACTGGTCTTCCTTGTTCACAACTGTGAGTTCACAGCAACCTTGTTATGAACTTCATGCATCTGTAGGCTTACTAGTGAACATTCTAAAGACACAGCGATTCCTTAAGAACTTTAGGCAACTGTAGGCACAATAGTGAACATTCTAAAATAAAAAATATACAGTATTGCAAGATTACCTGTCACTATTGTTTAAACTCTAGAATAATCTGCCACATGACCTCAGTTTAGAAGTTAGGAGGGATGAAACTGATAAAAACCTAGAAGATTTTGTTTACTAGTACTGTAAAAGGGGAAGCACCAGCATCTTGGAAGAAAGCTATGGTGGCTGTATTACCCAAAGTGGATAAGGACCTTTTAAACTCAGCTTCACATAGACCCATTTCAATTTTAAACCATGATAATAAAGTGTTTATGTCTATACTAGGTCAAAGAATGGCAAAGGTGTTGTCAAAATCGATAGATATGGATCAATGTGGTTTTCTTGTGGAGGGAAAGACATTTAACATCTTTAAAAGAACAATTATGATCCAGAGGGAAGTCAATGGTCTTGATGCAGAGAAAGTATTTGACAGAATAAGCTGTGATTTGGGCAGGGCAATGGAAGTGTTTGAATTTCCTGATGCAATAATAAGGTTAATTAGAAGGATATATGAAGGATCAGAGGCAAGAATTAAAGTGGGAGCGTTCCTCTCCAATAGTTATGTTTAAATAGAGGAACCAGTCAGGGGTGTCCTTATTCCCCTTTGTTATTTGCTTTTTATGTAGAGCAATTGCCAAATAAGGGACTCATAAATTCAAGGATATAACTGGTATGGTGATCAAAAAAAGTTGGCTTTATTTGCAGATAATATTAACTTGTACTTTTTAAATCCAGGAAATGACATTGTGGAATGTTTTGAGACACTTTCAAGTTTTTTGGGGGGATATAAAGTTAATGAAGATCAAACAAAGGCTATAACTGCAAATGATATACCCACTCATGAATTGGTTCATCAATACCTATATTTATGAAAACATAATAAGATGAAGTATTTAGGTGTATGGATTAAAAAGGCTTATGTTATGGTAGCTAAGGATATGTTGGAAGATACTAAGAAAAGATAATATGAAAATTTACAAACTAGAAACTCTTGTTAATGGATATGGATAGTTTGATATAAGCAGTGAAAATGTTTTTAGTCCCTTTAGTCTTACATGCAGGTTTGGGTGGCCGCGGTGGTGCAGCGGTTAGTGTTGACGCCTCACAGAAAGAGGTTCACTGGTTCAATCCTTGGCTGGTGTGCCTTCTGTGCTGAGTCTGCCTATCCTCACTGTGGTTGCGTGGGTTTCGTCCAGGTGCTCCGGTTTCCTCCCACATCCCAAAGACATGCTGTAGGTGGATTGGATAGTCTAAATTGGCTCTAGGCGTGAGTGCGTGTATGTGTGTGCCTTCTGTGGGAGGTTGGGCGCTGGGCTGTCAACTCGCCACCGCAAAACTCCACTGCCGATCATGAGCAGACAGGTGATCTGCTGTGGGGACCCCTATCCTGGAAAAGCAAGAAGAAGTCTTATATACAGGTTAGGTATATTTTTTCAATAAGAGGAGAAGTTGTGGACAATATTCATCTGGAAAGGAAAGAGGAAAAGAGTTAAGTGTGATAAACTGATCTTCCCAATAGAACAAATGATTTAGGATTACCTGATTTGAAGGGATATTTAGAGCTACACAGTTAAGACTTACATGCATAACACAAGTGGAAGATTATAATTCAAACTGGAAAGGGATGATGATGATGAAGTGGGAGGGGGTATCAAGAAATTAGGAGATAGTGGGTTTTGGATGCAGATTCTTAAGGAGAATAATAGCCATACAGAATTGCAGAAATATTGTAAGAAGCCAATGTGGGAAAGGAGAGTTTGCCAATAGGAATGACTGCAAGTAAGGATACAGGAAATGGGCAAGAGAGGACTGGAATTTACTGGGAAAACTGGCAAAGCAACCAAGGTAATAGGAGAAAATAACTATAGAGGGAAAGGTAACCGAGTGGGATGAGGCCAAGAAGAAGTGTGGATTGCAGGTTAGAGACTTCCTTCCCTACTAGAGATTGATATCAGAGCATTGGTAAAGAGAAGCAATAAGGCAGTCCTAAGTGAAAGACCTGCTCTGGTAGAGTTTTTAGTCAAATGTAGAACATAAGTTGCTGTTAAAAAAGAGATAATTAGTAGTGCATATAAAATATTGCACAATAACTTTATGAATAAATCAGAGGAGGCTAGAAAAGATTGAGAAGAGAGAACAGGAAAGCAATTTACAAGGGAATAATGGGAAAACATAAGTTTGCAGCAAAGTCCACAAGATTTAGGATTTTTGCTTGTAAGTGTTTGCATTGGAACTTTTATATCCCAAGCTGACTTCAAAGGACTTTTCCTCAGGTAGGTAGCAAATGTTGGAGGTGTGCGCTGTTAGACATATTGGGGGAGGAAATGGCTGTAAACAAGGACATTTTCTTTTATGTCACAATATCTGAATTGCCTAAACATAGTAAGTCCTTATTAAGATTAATTATGTTGAATACTGAAAAGGCAATTATTAGGAAATAGAAATCAAATTCTAAACCAACTGTATGAAATATTGCTTATTGTAAAAGGGATAAAAGATTGGAACAAGATATTTAGAAAAGGAGAGGAGCAGATTACAAGAAATTAATGGAATTTATGGGAACAATACATGCAGAATAATGTTCAGGAGTTTAAGTGAGGTTTAAGGCAGGAATTGAGAAATGTATGCAATGTTGGAATGAAAGACAGAAAACATACATAATGTGTCTTCTTCTTCTGGCCTTTCTCAGTCAGCGGTCACCACAGTAGATTATCTGTCTGCTCATGATTGGCAGTGGAGTTTTTATGGTGTTGAGTTGCCAGCCCAGCACCCGACCTTCCACAGAAGGCACACACATGCACACACACACACCTAGGGCCAATTTAGAGTGTCCAGTCCACCTACTGCATGTCTTTGGGATGTGGCAGGAAATTGGAGCACCAGGAGAAAACTCATGCAACCACAGGGAGGACATGCAGACTCTGCACAGAAGGCACCCCAGCCACAAATTGAACCAGAGAACCTCTTGCTGTGAGGCAGCAATGCTAACCGCTGCACCACCGTGGCAGACCTAAAACATACATAATGTATAATGTGTGTAAATGGAAAAAATTTACTATAGTTTGCTTTTTTTTCTGTTAATGTGTATGTACCTATGTCTTGAGTAAAAATTTAATGAAGGTATTTAAAAAAATCTGTCACATCACCTTATGTGCATTTTCAGTCTTCTGTAATCTATTTCTATACTTCATTCTCTGTCTCATGTATACTATTGCTGTTTTCTCGACAGTCCATCAAACTCTCCTGGGGATTTAATAAACTTTGTGTTGGCTTTATGCGGAGCCTACATGGAGTTTACATGTTTGTGTGGTGAGCAGCAGCGCTAATTACATATTCATACCATGCACTGGGTGTAAACGTAAACAGGCACGCTGTGAGCTGGCTTCACCCTATCCTCAACTGTGGCCTTTGCTGCTCTTCTTCAGTCATCCTTTCCTTTCAGTTGAATTTGTGCTCCAAGTTTTCTGTTTCATTTTAAACAACTATTGCCTCTATTTCTTCATTAGTTTCTTTTCCTTTTGTTTACTGTTTCATGACGAGCAACAGTGTTGCCGGCCAAGAAACCGTGTAAAGCAACATGGATAGCAGCAGACATGTAGACCTGTTTACCTATGGGCAAACTAGGTCTGCAGGATTGTGCAGAATTCCACAATGATTACCATGGTTAATATTATAGCAATGTATAGGGTCCAAATGGGTCTACTTCAGAAGACTGACAAACCTAAAAGACTGAATCCCAAAATACTGAAAACTCAAAATACTGAAAAAATTTTTAATGCAGGAGGCAAGCCCCCCTGCACCTGACCCCTCATGTGGGGGGCTGCACCTCCCACACCACCTGCTAATTATATATATCAACTCCAAGATCGCACAACAGTGGAGAAGGGGCAGATTCTATCCTTCAGTATTTTGAGTTTTCAGTATTTTGGGATTCAGTCTTTTGGATTTTCAGTCTTCTGAAGTAGCCCCATCCAAACACATTACAGGACAGTGTATACAGTGCAGATATTGTGAAATCACATTTCAGGCATTCTGTACCAAGGTTATGCAAGTGATCTGTAACAGTACATGGACTGCCATTTAAAATAAACAGTCAGGGGAAGTGTGTGTATTGAATAGGGACACACAGATGAATTGTAGGAATGAAAACAGGTAAAGAAGACAGATGGAACATCTTACTGTACATGCACAACAGAAGAAGACATGTAAATGAAGACAGTTGTAGCAGGAACACTAAAATCATATCCACATGATACAGCATAGACTGCACAGTGAAAATATATATTATGTGACTGTCACACAAGATGACATAACAATGGAGAAGATGTCTTTGTGGTATAAGCATCCTGACATGAAAAATGGAGAGGACATCTATCGGGGATGTTATATAAAATAGGGAATAACTGCATATTGTGAAGGTGTGCAAAATGAGTTATATGACTAATGACTGTAATGTCAGCATAGGTCTCCACCAAGTGAGATACATAGTTACAGGCTCATGGACAACAGTAAACAGAAGCACACACAATCATGGACAATATCAGATTAATAACACCAGTAATCCCACATCTATGACATAACATACGTAATTGTGAGTGATCATGTATGGTTCTGCATGAACACACTTGTGCAACTATTATGAGCTGTCAGCAATCTATGAGGGTAGTCAAGCACACTATCCTGACACTGTACCTACCATCTGCTGGAGGTGTTAGGACAGACACTGCTATACCTGTATGTGACATTATGATCAATCCAGGCTAGTTGATGGGTGCACATAGCATGTATATTGCATAATCCACACTGTCACGAATGTAACCCATGCCATCAATGTTGTCAAACAGCTATGTATTTTCTGGGTGCATCACCAGAACAGGTATTACACATGCATCTGGTATAACACCTTGATGGGGGTTCTGGTCCATCAGACAGTAATGTTTATGCAAAAAAAAAAAAAAAAAAAAAAAAGAATATTTAGTGTGGGAGCTCACTGTAGCAAAGGTGGTACACCTGAGGTACACATCTCTGGAAGATGTATATGGAGGTACAAGAAAAAGGGTGCATTGTACACAGTTACTGGTGTGATGAAGGCTGCGAACTATGGAAGTATATGGCCTTTGATGTGGATGTCCTGTACATACTCAGCAGCTGTGTTACATACAAGGGAGTAGTCACCACAGCAGACGACTTGTGTGTACTTTCCATACTCACACGCTCAGTTTGGTCACATCATAGGGACTAAATGTGTATAATATTGTTGGGTTTGGGTTTTTTGTTTTGTCATAATGTTTTCATAATGGACTGCCATGACTATACGAAGAGAGAGACAATGTCTATCCAGATTATGTTATCCTAGCAGCCAGACCCCACCTTCACCTAGCAGCATTCTACCTTCACCTAGGATGATGCCACAATATAAATAACAGTGATGGAATTCAACAATTGGCTTAGCTTCTGGTGTCAGTCTAGGGAGATCCAGTATCTCTCAGCCTGGGCTGCTTTGGCAGAGAGCAGCATTTCTCAGAGATGGTCTGAATCTGTGTCCTCTAGGCTGTCAGTTGCCTACTGGCAAGTGCTGTGTGCCATAGTGCTTTGGAACTTTTGTTGGGCAAAATAAAAGCATCAAAAGCATCAAGTGTAACAGTGAAGTTGCTCAATGAGCATTACTAAAGTTGAACTGTGTTGCACCCGGAGGAAAATACTTGCTTAACTTTCAACTTCCAAACTTCAACTTGGCCAACTGGCTGGCCCCCATACATACCACAACTTGCCTAATATCTCTAGACATCTCCTCACATATACATCTTCTCATATATAAAAAACCTCCCAAAAACCAAGATACTCACCATATTTTTCTTACTAGCTAAAAAAAAGCAAGCTATCACTACACCTACCTAGTCTTTAACTTGGCATCCTTAACTATACTGGCTTTGTTCCAACTTTGTGGACAACAGCAGTAAGTACAACTGCAGAAAGGGGGGGGGCCAAAGGGGCCATCAAGGAACCAGGGAATAAGTCTAACCATAAGTCTCTGCATCAGATCCTGCAAGACTTTGGAATCATCATGGATCTTACACAGAGGTGACTTTGACCAGACACAAGACCCATTTGGCTTTGTTAAGGTGCTTTGTAGGGTTTAGATAATTTATTAAAACCTAGTAGACTCACCAAAGCCCTGGATGAAAGCGTAAGACAAAGTAAGACAGTGCATACTTAATCTTGAGCTGGCCAAAGGTTTGACCAACAGTCCCCACTCAGGAATTACTGACTCAACTCTCCCAACCCTGACATCACTACATCACTAGTTAATTGGCTGGCTCCCGACACAACGACTATACCATCAAAGTTGGTGACTCATCCTCTACCCTTTACTGTTCACAATCTATTTCTCGGAAGTCCAGGCTAAAGTATACAGCCTTTGCTTTAACAAGTTTGCTGAGGATTGCTTATTGGCTGCAATCACTGACTCCACCAATTATGTACACATATTACAGGAGGGGCTAACACAGATAAATGATTGGTTCAAAAGCCAGACGGTCTGAAAATAAATGCAAAAAAAGTGTCATTATTTTTGCCTTTTGCAAAGTAGAATTCCCTGCTAATTATAGCATTGAAAACATGCGCCCCCCCCCTGCTTAAACCCAGTGGTGCAAGACATGAGAATCACAGGTAAATAGGAATCTGAACTTTGGCCACCAAGTTCACACAGTTGTAAGGAAAGCCTTCTACGTTGTGCACCTCATAAGTCAGGTCATCATATCCATGTCTGAGGATGTTATAACAACACTATACTCAACCATCATCAGAACACTAATAGACTACAATGCTCCCTTTTGTATGTACCTCACCAGACACCTGCAGCAGCTGGAGAGACCACAGGGGTTTCTCAGCAAGAAAATACAGGGCCTTCAAACCATGCCATGATGTACGTGGAAAGAGTGAAAGCCCTGTCACTGTACTCTATATTTTATAGGATGAAGTGGCTTGTGCCTGGCTTACAGGCCAGTCTCTGACCCTGCCCTGATGGAAATGCTGTACATCCACATATCTAATGGCACATGAGTCACTTGCTCTAGGGATCTTAACCTAGCCTGTGACATTAACAGAACATGCTTGAGAGACAGCTATAGCTGATAACATCAGCAGAGTCTGGAGAGAGGAGGATGGTAATAGCAGTGTCCAACATGGTGGTGTAAAATGCTCTCTCTTGACTCTAATGTCAAGCAAATGGACAAACATACACACACACATACACCAGTTGATTGCAATGAGAACAGAACTCCCACCTATCTAAGTACGCCGATTTGAGATCGCTGCATTTAATGCAAGCACCACAGTACATGCCTGACTTGGAGAGTGTTGGACAACACTTTATAAGTGATGACATTAGCAATGTCTGTTGAGACGGAGATGGTAATAGCAGTATCTGATATGCTGGTGTAAAATGTTCTCTCTAATGTCAACCAAGTGCACAACCACACGCACACAGACCAGTTGACTGCAGTGAGAGAAGAACACCAAACATCTTTCCTACTTGTGGTTGCTTCACACAAAGGAAGTCATACAATCCATAATACATATAACCTTGATTAAACAGGTCAAACAACATAACATCAATTTTCTTATAGCTTTCTCTAACCAAATCTTTGTTGAATTTCTTTTTATGAAGTTGACATTTTAGTTAAAATGTTTGTAAATAGGGGTTATCCAACTAAAAGTTAATTTCCATTAAAGATGAAATTGTTCATTCTAGGCACATACATTTATTCCCATTTAACTTAGTGGGTTTACACCAAGAACAAAAGGTGATCAAACAGTTAAGTGGAAGAAGTTGCACTTTCCCTGTTCCATTTAGTGTAGATTCTGATGAAATTCAAGAAATCCTGAAGAATAATTGCAAAGTAATTTTAGGTATCCAGGCTGTAGTGATAGTAGTAGGTGATTGTCCTAAATTTATACATAAGAAATTTTTTAATTTGAAGGGGTTATTGGAAAAATCTATTGGCAATGATTTTAGTTACAAGATGGGTAGGTATTTATCCTTGCTTTAATTGTAAATACTGCATATATTGTTGCCCATGGTGTATTTTTTAGAAATCTAAATAAAAATATTATAGCAAACCAACATTGCAATTGCAGAACTGCAGGAGTGATTTGCCGGCTTTGTTTTACTCTCTTAATCCACTGTCCGCTTCACACAGGTATGGATGTGGCCAGCATGATTGACAAGCCTAATGCCTGTGATGTAGTATGTGAAGGATGCATGACTGGCATGCCATACACATTTGCCAGTAACATCACGCATACGTTGCTTGCTGATTATCCACATGTAAGTTGTGAGTGTTCCTGAGACTGTGAGGCTCCAGAGTTTCAGCAATTAAGTGCTGCAGGCCTTTAATTTAACTTGTAGGACATTTGCGTTTGCATTAGGGCAAGGAATCTTTTTAGGGTAAGGTGGATTGAAGGTTGTCTTCCATAAGCACATCGTTTTTTCTCTGGATGTTTCCTGATAAATGAGAATTTAACAGTTTATTGTTCAAAGACAAAATTCCTGCTCTTTAAAATGCAGGTTAGTGTTAGCACGTGTCACACAAGGGAAGAAATGCATTTTATTCTCTGTATTCTCTGTATAAAAATGACATGCTCTGTCTGTAGTTCTGACAACTGGCCAGGAGCTACTAACATATACAAAAGGATGAGGACAGAAAGCAAGGGTGAAAGAGCTTAGATGATGGAAATAATTCTAGTACAGTGCAAAGCACATTAGAGCCCCAAAGCAGATTTGGGGAGTGCCAAGTCTGCACAGTAACTTACTAGCAATTTTCAAATGGGATTGCAGAGCAGCACTTGAGTTCATCTATGCCAGCGTAAGACCACCACCCCATCCACAGCATTGATTTCCAGTTCTGAATACTTGCCAAACCAAGTTTCTGCTCTCATTTCTACTTACTGAATTCAAGTCATGCCACTGTCATGACAGTAGGAGAAGCTTGCTAAAAGTATAAAATCAAGCCCTCAGTCAGTCTCTAATTATGGCAAGATCGTGTTACACATGGACAAACTCTTGAATAACTTGGAGGTTACTTGCAATGTAAGTGGCTCATAACTCTGCAAACCACCATTTATGCCTTGAACCCGGAAAAGCATAACTAGGCTGAGGGCAGCCTACATGAAAACCTAAAATGACAATTGTTATGAATTATGAACTCTTCCACCTCATTCTAGCTGTCATGACAACATAAGTAGGTAACACACAACATAAAGAAATAAGCATTCCACAGCTGTTAGCACTGGCTTTAAAGTACCCAGTTTCTGTCCATTTCAGAAAAAAATAGCCATGTTGATTAAAATAAAGATATATATCAGATACAAGGCATGAGAAACACAGGAAAATGTTTATTTATGACTGCACTGTAACATCACCCTGCTGCTGGGTGGTGGGTGGGGTTTGAGCAGCATTTGTTACTGTGCATCCAGTCAGGAGCGGCTTTAGGTCAACTGGTGCACTAGGCAAAAAGGCTCCATGGTGCCCCCTACTACACCACCTGGTGCCCCCTTCCTGGTCTACCTACACCAAATAAATACTGGAAAAGCACTCCTGCTAGAGTGTTGCCCTAGGCGGCTGCCTAGATGGCCTATGCCTAAGGCTGGCTATGCATCCAGTGAGTTAAGAGAGTAAAACAAAGCCGATTTACCCAGCTAACTGTTGTAGTTGTGAAAGTTATTATGTAGGAAAAATCACTAGGATGTTAAAACATAGAATCTATGAACATTCACTTGGTATAAAAAAGAAAGATTTTAATAATGCGTCAGCCAAGCGTGCATCTGTGTGTAGTAATTTTAGGAAATTTTGCTTCTTTGTATTAGAAGCAGTTAATCAGAGTGAATTTGTGCAAAGTTTTAACAATGTTTTGGAAATCAAAGAGGTTAGGTGGCAGATTAATTTAAAAGCAGATAAGCAGCCAGGACTTAATGAATTTGTGAATTTCAAATGCATTTAAAAAAAAACAAACTTATTTAAGTTGTTTGGTATTTAACTGACTGCTAATTTAAATGATTCTGTTATTTAGTAATGTATTCATAAACTCGGTTTATTGGATGAGGGCATTGGCCTTTTAAAACATACGTCATGTTCTGTAAGTTATTTAAATTCATGATGATTGTAGCAGTTTATTCTGATAAAGTTCTCAGCTTCTGAAGATTAAAGAACTCTAAGTAGTACAGTGCCATGTGAAGGAAAGCAAACAATGCACAATGTATCCTTTTTGAAATTAAGAATGTCTACTTCCTGTCTGCATGTTTTCTGTCTGCATCATGTGTGAGCCATTAGTTCAAATTTGCATGATGGTAAGCATTATGCAAACAAGACAAGTAAATTTGCACTTGTTTTAGCCTGTGAGTAGTGTTTATTATGTGTCATCCTTAAAAGAAGGGACTTGAACCCTGATCTACAGATAATATATGCTGTGTGGATCAACATGCTTAGCAGATGTGCTACACACAAAAGTGATTCGCAGGTGTTGTTGATGTATTGGTTATCAAAGAAGTACTTTATATGCCATTTATTGTGTTTATCTATTTACCTTGTTTAAACTAAGCCATGTACCTTGCAAATACTGGCATAAAAAAAAAGAAATCTATAAAATAAACAACGCTACAAAATATATGTTAGCACACATAACAGATTTTCTGCACAATTCTGGATTTGAACTCTCACACCAATGAACCTTCAAAACAGAGTATGGGTGTCTTATCATTCTTTGCCATAGAAACAGATTTACAACAGAGAATGAAAAACATTGTGCATACAAGCAAGTCCAAAATAATCCACAATATCAAAAAGACATATAGCACCTGTACACTTCTGATTTGTTTGTACGTCTTAATTTCAGATGTAGTGCAATGAGTGATCACACAGCCATTTATGACTATTGTTTGCAGAAATGCAGCTCTGTCTTATCTCTGTCCTTAAAATGTCAGAGAATATTAAATGACAATAACATACAGTTTTCAACAAATACAGGGGGGTTAGATGTTACTGAACAGAAACTGTGAAACTTGTGCTGTTTACTTACATTTAAAACTTTGATACAATTACTCCTAAACGTTGTAAGTCTAACTTGGCTGACACACTTACTTGAGGTATGGGAGTCTCACTTGCTGTTGTGTTTTCCTTCTCCTCAACAGTAATCATTGACAATTTCAATCCATTAGCAACAAACACATCTGCTACACTGAGCTAAGAATTTCGGATTCAGTAATTCTAATGTGTTCACATCACATTTGCATCTTCACCATACTCATAGGCCTGTATCTACACTATAAAAAGGGAACTGTGTAGCTAGGGTACATGAAGGTGGGGAGACTTGTTTATCTGGATGACACAGAAGAAGAAAAAGAAGACTGTAATTACTTTTTATTTATCTGTACAGAAGACTACTGACCTTGATAAGGTATGATTGGATTTTTCAATTATATATACTGGATATGCTCAGATGTCACTAAAATTATTTTTATATATGCATTGGCAAATGCTAATTTTATCTGTATGCACTTCTTAGAGGTTTACTGATGGCATAGGCATTTTTGTCAGGGCATTTTACTTTCTTAGATGCACAGCCTTAACTTTCATCACAAGTGTTAATGTTACAAATGTTTCTCTCTGTACTCTTCTATTGTTATTTCAGTGAAATGTAAAATGTCTTATATTGTCAAAGACACAGGGGTATTTTCCTTGTAGGATGGTCCATATACATCTCTAGGGGAGTGCTGGCCACAGGTAGAGGTGACTAGCAATTGCATAAAAATTAATGTTCTGTGGTATATGTGTGCACATGTTTTTGGGACAGTTTTTTTTTTATAGCACTTATAACAGTTCACTGATGTTTTATTCCTTTGCTTCATAGCAAAATGTCATTTGCCTGTTGTTTTGGGGGTGGGGAGCCATTTTCCATTTCTGTGTTGGCACAACCAAAATTGTTTGTACAGAGGTTTGCTTTGCTATTGCTACTCTACTTGTTTTGGATCCAACCTTGCTTTGTGTGTGACTCTGATATGTTACAACCACATAACTCCTTTTTTATATTTGGATATATTGAAAGATTTTTTGTTTCTGCAGTGGGTAATATTGAAAAACTAAAATAAAACATGGAGCCAAAGCTGATGGCAAAAACACATGTATTCACATAAGTCACTGCTGTCACATATTGAAGTCATGGCTGTAAAAATCAGTCATCTTTTATTTACTTACATTAGCAAGTAACAGTATGCACGGATATGCCATTCACTTATATTATTATACATTATTTAGCATTCTAGGTTCAGCGCTTACCTTGTAAATCTGGCAGTTGCTACAGTTTTAGTTCAGTGCTGAGTCTGTCTGATGCTAGATGTACATGGCCATTACAGGGTTAGGTAAAGGTTGTGAGTGGTTAATGGGATCAATGTTGCTGTATGTATTTGTGTAGGATGAAGGTTTTAACCCCTTAGGTGGTGAGTGAGTATGCAATGTGTTGCCTCCTAGCTAATGTGTCCGCATATTGAGCATGCCTACATCTGCCTATATCCACAGCAGCTGCTGGTTCCCCCTCTGACTTCTCACTTGCATGTGGCTGTAGTGACCTTGGCATTGGTGGTGGGATATGTGCTTCTTCCCCTTGTTGATCCTTTTGAAGCTGTTTTCTCAGGATGATTTTGTGTAGCATGGCACATACTGTGAATATTTCAATACATGTCCATGGATTGTACTGCAGGGCTCCCCCAGATGTATCCAGGCACCGGAACTGTGACTTCAGCAGTCCAGACACATGCTCTATTATATTTCTGGCTTGAGCATGTGCCTCATTATAGCATATTCCATTGGTGTGTATGTGTGCGTGTGTGTGTGTACATTTTTGATGGACATCATTAGCCTCGGTTCCAGTGCATAACTTGCATCCCCCAGTAAAAGACCCTGTGGGATATCACTCCTAGTAAACATCTGATACAGTTGGGAGTTGTGCCAGAAATGTGAGTTGGGTTAATTGCCTCAGTTGCTAGCACACACATTCAAGATGATTCCCTTAGTGTTCCACATAACTTGGCACTTAATGGTGTGGAAGCCCTTTCTATTTATGTACACCCTTCCCTGTTCCCCAGGTGGTACATAACTTCTATATGTGTACAATCTATGGCACCCTGTACTTCAGCGTAGTGTGCTACAGGGTTTTGTATTCACAGGCAAAACCGCTCTGAGTCTACATAGTTGTTTTATAGCTTGTTGAATAGCTCTTCCATCTTGGATTGGTTGATTAGCATACATTTCAGCTGCTTATGCTGTAATTAGCATGCCACAGTGTTCACCATGTTTGTGTGGCTCTACACACTGTGAAGAGCCACTTACTGAATCCAAAACAGTGCACTATCATCTGTGCATCACACTCCGATTCATACACGGTCTTAGGGGACCATGTAGAGTTTATTGAATTTGCCCTTTTGACTTCTCTACGCTGTACTTGGAAATGGTATGACTGATAGCTTATTGTGCATGACTGTCATCTCATTCTCATTGTAGAAACTATAAATGGATGTATGGGGCACGTAAATTATGTAATATATCTTTATCTGATTACCCCTGTCAACTACAGTATTTCATACGAGTAGTTAATACTGGACAAATTCACATAGTCATATGTCCTAAGTATTTGTATGATATACTGATTTCTCATTTATTGCTTACTTACTTTATGGCATTATCAGAGTATGTTTTGTCTGGAGTATTTCTCTATAAGACAGCTGTAAATGAATCTTGCCATTTGTACATTCCTGGTGCATGATGTTACTACATGCACTTACAGGAGGTACATAACTCATAAGCACAGTAGGAAGATACATTTAGGACTTTTCTGAGCAGCAGATATCAGAAGGGTAAGTCCCAGTGGTTAACCACTGCAATGACCATAGAAGTCTGATAGAGATCCTAATTATTCAAAATATTATGTTGTGGGCCCTTTTAAAGTGTTAGTTGTAATGGAAATTGTAAATATTTCCCAATCTATTGTTGTTATGCATGTAAGGAAGGAAAACTGTACAGAGAAAACAAGCAGAAAGACTGCTGGGCAGAAATGAGTATGCATTGCTTTTCCCAGATGAATCAGGTAAATTCATAACAAGATGGGCATATTCAGAAAAAATAAGTCATATGCTAGGGGACAGATTTTGATAAAATTTGGAGTAAGGAGTAGGGAGAAATATATTAGAGGACATCATATAAAGAATGAGTTTAAGTTACAAAAGCATCCTGAAGGAAATCTTTGAATGAATTAAAGTGTTTGAGTGTGTCTTATACTGTAGATGAGACAGAGATTTGCGTGTGTGTCTGTGTGTGTGTGTGTGTGTGTGTGTGTGTGTGTGTGTGTGTGTGTGTGTGTGTGTCTGTGTGTGTGTGTGTCTGTGTGTGAGTGTGTAAGCTGCAGAGTTCCTACAAGTAGATTTGCCATGCTTGTTATAGGTTTAGTAGATCTCATGGCTGAATTTGATCCAAGATCCTATTACCTTACATGAAATATGCCATGTCAAAATGTGCACCAAAGAGATGAAGTTTATTTTTGTTCTTACATCAGCTTATGTGCATAACATAGTTGCAGGAACTAAGTTATGTTTTTAGTTGGTCATGCACATTTTGTAAGTTATGGTGAACTTGCTAAGGGGGGGGGGGTCTAATGCAGTCCTTGCTGACTTGTATAAAATGCACCCAGTTTCATTCTCTTCACCCAGTGTCCTAACTTTCATTTCAATTACATCAATAAAAAGACAGTCAAAGATATAGCCCAATGAACTACAGTGATAAACTTCACACCCTACTTTCCTATAACTTGGTAGTGACAGTCCATGTAGGCCATATTTTTTTTTTACTTTCTTTGACATTAGGGATATTCCCCTCCCCCCAAGATTTAAACATGCGTTAATTATTCTACTACCAAAAGTAAACCTCCCAACTCTGTTGTTGATTACCATGATACTACAAATATATTTTATTATTATCAAAATTCTGGAGAAAATAATGGACAGCCAGACATTAAAATGTATCCAAAAATAGGAAGTCCCCTCAAACAAACAGACAAACGCAACTTAGGCTAAAATACAGTAATATTACAGATATTTACTTTCTGACAGATGACACTCACAAATATGAAAAAAGGCTCACTTATAGGTGATATCTTTCTAGACCTGCAGCAGATAATCCAGTATTGCTGCTTAAATTCTCTTGCTGCAGATTTTGTAATAATGTCGTACAATAGTTTGCCAACCACCTTTCAAACAGAACTCTTATGTTTACAAGCTTAAACATACACAGCTATTCTGACACAATTACTGAAGTAGTTCCACAAGGATCTGTACTTAGCCTGCTAATATAGTCCATTTTTAGTGACATCCCCTGAAACCTTCCAGATGTCAGATGCAGCATGTACACAGATGATATTGTTATTGCCAAGATGGGCAAATCCCATGAAAAACTAAACATGGCTGTCCAAATAATCTGGAATTGGCTAGTGGCAAACAATCTATCAAACAATCCACAGTCATACTCTTAGTCACCCCCAAAAAAAAAAAAATATATATATATATATATATAAATATATATATATATATGGGATCATACTAATTATTGAAGGAATTATTAGCTGAAGCACAAAAGGCCGGGCATACTGAAAAAGCACTTTTGCAGAAGTATGCCTGCAGCTGGAGGGAGTCGTGGGGGAATGACTGTTGTGGAGATCGTACTACGGTGCGGATAAGGGAATATTCCCTTTTCTTCACTGTAGTGCGATCTTGTAGTGAGAATATTAAAGTAGTGGGGTGCAGGGGGGCTTGCCCCTCTGCATAAAAGTAGATTTCTTTTTGTTTTTTTAATGCACTTTAACAAAAGTGCTTTTTTAGTGAAATCGCTTTCGTTAAAGTGTGTTCGGTGATTGTGGATTCGGACTATTGAACTTTCGTTCAATAGTCCTAAATCCATATATATATATATATATATATATATATATATATATATATATATATATGTCCCGATTGGATTACCAAAGTTTCAAAGCTTTGAAATTCATATGGCCAAGACCATATTATTGAAGTTTTGAAACTTCGAGCATTTTGAATGCAGATCGACGTACAGCGCTGAAAGGGAAATTGACCATTTTCCTCAGTGTAGTGTGATCTCAGAGTTGGCATATTTAATTAGCAGGGGGGGTTGGGAGGGCTTGCCCCCCCTGCAAAATTAAAAAATATATATTTTTTATTTTTTTTTTATTTTAGTTTTGAAGATTCAAAACTTTGACTATATGGTCTTAGACATATGATGTTCGAAGTTTTGAAACTTCAGTAATCCGATAGGGACCCATATATATATATATATATATATATATATATATATATATATATATATATATATATATTCATACATCATCCAGATCTTTACAAAAGAACAATATATAAAGTCTCTAAATCAGCTAAAACATTTCTTACAAGGTGTGTCATTTACTTCATAAAGAAACTAAAATTGCTATTGCAATAAATGTGTTAATCCCAGGACCAGAGTATGCTCTGTGTAATACCTACCTTTCACTCCACCATACAATACACTTGGATCCAGTCATAAGGTGTAGCATTAACTTTAATGTTTTGTGATTCTCTCTCTCTGTCTTTTTTGTTCTACCATTTGTGACTCTCTTTTTTGACTTTTATACCTTTCATGATATAGTCATTTATCTGTCTATCTGTCAATCTATCTATCCATCTATCTATCTATCTATCTATCTATCTATCTATCTATCTATCTATCTATCTGTTATCATGAGGTTGAGATGATGTGTCTATTATTGCTATTTTTCTTGATTCAGTTCGACTCTCCCACCTTCTTTGGTCATGCCTTGCCTGTTGCAGGTCTTCTCTCACACAATCTAGCCATCTCTTTGTAAACGCCATCATTTGCTCTTGCCTTCTTCCTCACCAGATTGTCTTCTGCTTTCCTTCCCATGTGTACAAACCACATTAATATGTTTTTGTTGACTTTCTCTGCAATTGCAGCTATTTGGGATTCTGCACTGATGTCCTCATTTCTTCATCTGTCCCACAGTGTTCATCATACCACCTGTCTCTGGCACTTCATCTCCATTAACTCTAGCGTTCTCAACTGCCTTCCCTTCACTACCCAGGTTTCTGTACCATACAGATGAAGTAGTCAAACCACTGTTTTGTACACCTTACTTGACATTCTTCTGTTATACACTACCTCTACCACTCTTTGCCAATAGGCTGCAGTCCCTCTGATTCTAGCTTTGACCTCCTCATACAGACTTCCCCTCTCCTCAACCACCGCTCTCAAGTACTTGAAGCTGTTTATATGTTCCAGTATTTTCCCTCATATTTCAGTTCTCTGCTTCTGATTCCCCCCATTTGCTGCCATTACAGCTATCTTATCTGTACTGTCTCAGTTTTGCGTTCCATTCCCCTACCCTTTGCTGAAGTTATTGTTCAGAATCTGCCTCTAATGCCACATTATCTGCATAGAACAACTTTGTTGATCTGTCCTCTCAGACCTGTTTCCTAATGTAGTCTATCACCAGTATGAATGGCAGGTTATGTCTTGGAGCATGAGCTGTGTACAGTTGATGTTTTTTTTCAATCTTTTTTGGTCACTGTTTCCTCTCTCAGTCTTTTTAGATAGATCCCAGATTTAGGTTGCTGTGAGTTCATAGCATGAGATGCAAAGAAGAAGGGCTGCATTATTAATAGCTAATAGGAAAATGACAGCAGAAGTAATAAATTATTTATTTATTTGACATTTGTTGATCGGGAATATCTGACTGGGTCAGGAACTCATTTTCAGCAGAGGCTCGGGGAGAAAAGCTCCACAGAGTAAAAGCATTAACAAAATAAAAATACAGAGATATTAAATTTACATAGGTGAGTGTAGGTTACAATAAGTTACAGGCAGGCACTTAGTATAAGATTACCACAGTAAACATCGAAAGCAGATAATTAGTATAAAATTGCCACAGTAAACAGAAAATAAGAAATACAGAGATATAAGTTTTTAACACTATGATTATTTTTAGGTAGACCTTTGGAATACAATTTGAAAAGTTTTGTATAGTTGGATGTCATATGTATGATTTTTTTGTTTTTTAAGGAAGACTGCAGGTATACATTTAGAAAAGGGGGTAAAATAGTCAACTAATATACATCAGTAGGACTAGCAGCAGATTTAAAGAGAAAGGAGAAGGATGAACTTAATATGTGTAACCAGTGTATCAGTTTCTTTGTCAGGTTTCAATAATCTAGCTGCTTTGTCCTTTGAAGGTGGAGGAAGGAGGTAAGTTTAGTATGGGTAGGAGAGTAGAGTGAAGAAAGGGAAAGGCAGGGGGTGGGGAGGAAGTAGGTAAGTGTAGTATGGGTAGGGAGGGGAGGAAGGAAGAAAAGTATATTAGAGTAAGCGGGGAAGGTAGGAAAGGGGATAGGAAATGGGTTGTTAGGTAGTTTTGGAACAGGAATAGCCACTTGTTACTATAAGGCATTTAGTAGTGTGAGTTTAACATTCTTGTGGTTTGCGATTGCTCTAATGGGTGCTGGTAAGGCATTTCAGATTTTTGCTACAGTTTAGGAGTATAGACACTGTCCAGCATTTTTGTTTGGTCTGTGTGGGGTTACTAGTTGCTTGTCTTCAGATTGGAGAGTCCTGGTGGGTATGTAAGTAGGTTTGTAGGAGTGATATGAGAGCAGGGCAGTTATTGGGTTGATATATAATTTTGTGTGCCATATTGAGTTGTAGGTGGTCTAGGAGGTGTGGAAGTTTGAGCCAGTTGAGGGCATTGAGAGCTGTATAGTGGTGTTTGTAATGAGGTGCATTTATTGCAAATTTAGCAATTTTGTTATAGCAGGATTCAAGTTTGCTTTTTTTTAGGGTGATCTGAATGTTTGTTAGAATGGGAGCACCACAGAGGAGAGAGGGGAGCAGGTAAGTGGTGAATAGAGTGGTTTTGGTGGTTGTATTCATGACGTTTTTGTGCTGGTAGAGCATTCCTAGTTTGCAGTGAGTTTTTTTATACTGCATTGTGAATATGTAGATCAAAGGAAATCTTATTGTCTATGGTCACTCCTAACAATTTGGCTTGAAATACAACTTCTATTTGAGTATTGTTTAGTGAAAAGATCTTAAAGTCAACCGAGAGATTTTTGGGTGTGAAAAGGAGGAGGTTTGGTTTTATTTGGGTTCAGTAGGAGTCGTGCATTGTTTAGTCAGGTTTCAATGGAACAGAAGGCAGATTGGATTAGATGTAGAAGGTGTTTTATATTGTTGGAGGAGGTGATGATGGTGGAATCATCTGTATTTTGGATTAGGGAGCTATGGTGAGAGATGGTATGAAGGTTGCAGCTGTATTTTGGATTAGGGAGCTATGGTGAGAGATGGTATGAAGGTTGCAGCTGTATTTTGGATTAGGGAGCTATGGTGAGAGATGGTATGAAGGTTGCAGCTGTATTTTGGATTAGGGAGCTATGGTGAGAGATGGTATGAAGGTTGCAGCTGTATTTTGGATTAGGGAGCTATGGTGAGAGATGGTATGAAGGTTGCAGCTGTATTTTGGATTAGGGAGCTATGGTGAGAGATGGTATGAAGGTTGCAGCTGTATTTTGGATTAGGGAGCTATGGTGAGAGATGGTATGAAGGTTGTTAAAGAAGATGTTGAAGAGTAATTGCTCAAGAATGTATCCCTGAGGAACTCCTGTGTTACTTGGTAGATAGTAGGAGAGACTTCCCTGCCATTTTATACATTGTTGCCTGCCTGTTAAGTAGCTACTGAACCATTGTTGAGTTGCGGGGGAAAGAACATGGGTAGAGAGTTTTGTAGTAGTTTAGGGTGGAAAACTGTATCAAAGGCCTTAGATAAATCAGGAAGTATTACAGAGGTTAGTAGTCCGGCATCTCTGGCTTTGTTGACTGTATCTGTAACGGAGATTAATGCAGTAGTTGTACTATGTTATGGTCTAAAATCGTGTTGGGTGGAGGTAAGTAAATTGTTTTGAAGAGTATGATTAAGTAGTTGGTTATGTATACATTTTTCTAGCAGTTTGGATGGGGGGATAGGTTAGCGATAGGACAGTAATTGGAAATGTCATTGCACTTACCACCTTTGTGTAAGGAAGTTAATATGGATCAGTTGGATACATTGAAGGGAAAGGAAAAGGTTATAGGTGAGTAGTAAGAAAATTCAGAGACAGTGTGGAAGGGACAGTAGAGGGGTGGGCTGTGTACATGATTGGTTAAAGACTAGGTAGGGTGATTAGCTTATCCAGGAATATGGTGTGGGCTTGAAGGGCAATTAGTGTGGGGTGTAGCACAAATAGAAAGAGGAACAGCTAGGTGGGAGGTATTTGCGAGTTCTTATAGTGTGCAGGGAGGAATTTAGGAAGTGCAAAATTTAAAGTTAGGAGATTAACATATGTTAGAATGTTGTAGCAGGTTGTAGTGTTGTAATCTTGAGGCTCAAAGTTCTTGGGTGCAGGAGCAGTTAAGCAGTAGATCTGCTGGGTGTAGAGAGATTTCAGTACTATGCAGTGGAGAGAGCAGTTGGCAGGGCAGTTTACAAAGAGCTTGTACCTATAAAAAAGGGGAGAAGGGTGAGGTTAGGTGGAAGAAAAAAAAGATAAACAGGAGGATTTTAGTGGCTTAGATAGAGTTGAACAGGAGGTGGAGAGAAAGGGAAGTTATAAGACAAGCTAGTAACAGTAAGAGGGGCTACAGTTAAAAAAGAGCAGTTAGCTAAATTCCTGTTGCGACAATGTTGCGGGTTTTAACAATATTCAGTAGTTATTTAACTTTTCAACAAATGTTTTTCTATTAAAATTAATCAATTAAATGTAATGTGTCACATTCGACAAATACTTTCTAGTAAATACAGTCAATTAAATGCAATGTGTCACATTCAGCAAGTGTTTTTTTCTATTAAAACCAGACAATTAAATGGAATGCATCACCAGTAAGAATTCTTAATGCTTGAAAATTACATAAGGATAAAAAAATCGCTTCCTTATAATAAGTAAGGCACTTTAGTACTAAAGAAACAAAATAGAGGAAGACATTTAGCTATATTCCTGTAACAGATGTTGAGGGTTGCAGCATCGTTGAGAGTCTATTGTGGGTTATAACAGTCAACAGTAGTTATTTAACATTAGTTATTTAGCAGTTATTTAACAGTAGTTATATAAAATGCAACCTATGTTTTTGTTAAAAGCAGTTAAGTAAATGCAATACATCAGAAAATAGAGACTAAATGCTCATGGATTTCAAAACAAAAAACAAGTCGCTTCCTAATAAGTATGGCAATTAAGAACAGACAGTGCTACAGTATAGAGAGATTTAAAACAGTTGTACATCATGCATTCCCGTTGATTAATACAGGAGTTACTGAGAAAACCACAGTAAAGCAATCAATTCTTAATGAAAAAATAAAGCAACTTAAAATGAAAGGGAAAAAATCACTCATATCGATAAATGAGCCAGCTAAGAGCATTAAGCACTATAGTATCGCTCAGGCCAAGGCTTACACTGTTATAAAAGTTAACATCAAATCTGAAGTATTCTAGCTTAGACTATTATAAAAGTTAACATAAAATCTGAAAGTTTCCATCTTAGACTATTATATAAGTTAACATCAAATCTGAAATCTTCTAGGGCAGCTCACATAGAGTTTAAGTGTGCAGCACATTAGTTTCTGTGAAGGCTAGCTCACTAATGGTCACAAAATTAAAATGCCACAAGGTACTAACATAGGATGGTATTTACTGTGACATCCATGCCCTGGCCCAGCAATCAAGGAGCCTCAATCCTCACCACTAACACTGGTGAGGGGCATCTCATATAGTAGGAAAAGATAACAAATACACATAGTAAAGTGCAATTTCCCTTAAGAGCACACAGAGATCACAGTCAGTTCGGGGCTGGTTGCTCCCTTGCTCTCCAGGTCCCCAATAAGACTCCCCACTGGCATAGCTATAGGGTCCAAATCTCGGCCTAGTGGGCAAGCTAAAACCTCCAGCACCCTCTCTGTCCAACCAGTGCTTTGTGTCCCTGCCCAAGTAGCTGACACACACACACACACACACACACACACACACACACACACACACACACACACACACACACACACACACACACACACACACACACACACACACACACACGCGCGCGCACACACACACACACACACACACACACACACACACACACACACACACACATGTGCGCACACACACACACACACACACACACACACACACACACACACACACACACACACACACACACACACACACCCTTTGAGAAGAGTTTATACAACCACACAGACACTCCTGAGGAAGGCTGGCACAGGTTCTCCAGCTGTGCCCCTTTTTCCCAGACTATACGGTAGTACCAGCTGCCACCACCCATTAATATTTATCAGCTACTCAAAGGCCCTTAAAAGGTTGTCTAATTATTACTGTGAAATATTATTGTCCAGTTGGTAGTATAGCCGAGGGCTAAAGCTACTGGAGTGGCTTTGTACAATTTTACCAAAGGCATGCAAGTACTCTATAAAGAGCTTACATTATCTCCATAAAAACAGCCACAGTTGAAAGGGTTTAAAAATATCTAATAAGAAATAGTCAAAACACAAGACAATACTTTTACTACACAGTGCTAGTCAAGAGTTCGGAGATCACAGTGAAATACTTAAAATAATTTGGTGATACAGTTCTGACATCACAGAAAAACACTTAGTCTAATCTTTCTAGTTTCTAGCTATTTCTAAGAGAAAACACAAGTCTAAGATAAACTTACATATAGAGCAAGACAGTGCTGGTGAGTTGGATGGTCAAGACAAAAATGCTTAATGCTCTCTGATTCTCTCTGTTTTTAAAATCATATTCCTGGTTCACATTACATCATTCTTCACACTTCCCTGGGTTCTCAGGCTAACAGAAACTACATTTACATTTTTCAACTCTGGGCAGAAACCAAAGCAATAAAGGACATTTATGCATGCAAATTCTGGCCATTAACTCTGGCCTTAAAACAATAGGCAGGATGCCTCACTCTAGACTTACTGGATCTGAGTTTTAAAATCAAAGGGTCACAACATGGTTTACTTGGTAAGTAGAGTGAAGAGTCAGTTCCACATGTAACATTATTTTTACCATTTAAGACAACAAGCCTGTGGCTTACATTAATATTTACAGATGACAGAATTATCTCCAAAATTCTATCTGGCTAGGCTGGCAGCCTTCATCTATCTTCACCCAATCTTCACATTTACAATAAAAAAAATTATACTGCAAGTTGATGAGTTGCAAGACAGCAGATTGATGAAGAAGAATAACATATACAAAAAAAAAATGCCTTCACGGGCTGGTTTAATTTCTTGTGTCACAGAGATTAGACGGAAAAGTCTTCCGAAAACTGTGAGGCTGCACTACAACAAACTCTGTAGAAGGGCTCAGTAGGGGCTGAAAGAGAGAGAAAGAGAGTGCCAAATGACAGTGTTAGAGTTTTAAGTAGCGCACGGCATCATGTGAGGGGGGGGGGTATTATAGGAAAAAGAAAGAAAAACCCAAAAAGTAAGAGATTTTGGTTGGGAGACACCTATACAAAGCTGTTTGTGGAGAAAAACAACAATCATTGGATGCAAAGCAGTGTAGTCAAGTGGATTTATATAAGGTTAAAGTTGTGAAAGAAAGAAAATAAATGATGAAGGGGAAACAAGGAGAAGGAAAAAGTAATCAGAGTAGGAACGTTTGAAGAGGGGATTGTGTAGGAGACAGATTTACTGAAGGTGAGGCAAAATAGTAATAGTGTGCTTGAATAGGGGGAGAAAGGTCTAAGAAAATAGAAAAAGGTAGCAGCAGTACAGAAATCAGTTGGATACAGCCAAGGGTGCCTGCAGGCAAGTGCAAGGGGGTGCACTTACACCCCCTGGAACCAGGTGGCCGGGAGATTGATTTTCTTTTCAATAAAAAAAAAAATGTTTCTTAAGGGTGTACTTCTTTAAGAATGCCCTTTGCATGAAGCATCTGTGTGAACGATGCTTTATGTCTTCATCTTCAGCGCACATGTGGGATTTGAATTCCAGAAGACGTTTGGGCAGAGTACAAAGGTACAAGTAAGAGGTAGGTGTGTGTGCGCGTGTGTGTGCGTATGTGTGTGTGTTTGTGTGTGCGTGTGTGTGTGTGTGTGTGTGTGTGTGTGTGTGTGTGTGTGTGTGTGTGTGTGTGTGTGTGTGTGTGTGTGTGTGTGTTTAACTGTTTAAGAAGGGTATGTCTGTGAGAAATAGGTAGGGGGGTTGTTGATGTAAGAAGTAGGTTGGTAGGGGTGTGTATGCGTGTATGTAAGAAGTAGGTAGGTAAAGGTAGGGTGTGTGTGTGTGTGTGTGTGTGTGTGTGTGTGTGTGTGTGTGTGTGTGTGTGTATGTGTGTGTGTAAGAAGTAGGTGTGTGTGTGTGTGTGTGTGTGTGTGTGTGTGTGTGTGTGTGTGTGTGTGTGTGTGTGTGTGTGTGTGTAACCTCTTAGAGCAAAAAGTCTGGGCAAAGCCTAAAATGATGGAGGGACATCTAGGGACCGATTTTAAATATTGCTCTTACAAACTTAGAAAGTTGATAAAGTAATAGATTTTGCATTAGCATGAATTTTCTGGAGGATGTGGAGTCTTAAACTCAAATGTTTGTCATTACTTAATGACTTCAATCCTCAGTTATTTGCCAGAAATGTACAGATTTTAGGAGGAACACACCAAAAACATGAGGCAAAAATCTGGAAATTCTGTGAAAATCTGTACAGTTGAGAGGTATGGTGTGTGTGTGTGTGTGTGTGTGTGTGTGTGTGTGTGTGTGTGTGTGGGTGTGTGTGTGTGTGTGTGTGTTTGTAAGAGGCAGGTAAGGGTGGGTGTGTATGTGTTTGTATGAGGGAGGTAGGTGTGTGTGTGTGTGTGTGTGTGTGTGTGTGTGTGTGTGTGTAAGAAAGAGGGGGGGGGTAGTAGTGTATGTATGGGGAGTCATACCTCAGAATTATCCAGATTTTTGCCTCACATTTTTGGTTTGTTACTCATAAAATTGTGTTTTTTCTAGCAAATAATTGAGGACTGAAGTCAGAAAATAATGGCAGACATTTGAGTTTTAGACTTCATATCCTCAGAAAATGCATACTAATGCAAATCTTGTTGGTCTATCCATTCTAAGGAGGTAGGGGGATGTATATGTGTGTCATACCCCTTAACGGTAGAGATCGTCAAAGAATGTCCAGAGTTTTTTTTCGACAAATCACTGGGATGGGCTAAGGATTAAAGTTACTTAATAATGACATGTATTTGAGTTTCAGACTTCATATCCTTTAGAAAATGCATTCAAACAAAAATCCTGTTTATCCCCAGCATTATAACAGGCTTTGTCCAGATTTCTCGTGCTAAGAGATTGAAAGGTATGGTGTGTGTGTGTGTGTGTGTGTGTGTGTGTGTGTGTGTGTGTGTGTGTGTGTGTGTGTGTGTGTAAGAGGGAGGTAGCATACCACTCAGCTGTCCAGGTTTTTGCAGAATGTCTAGATGTTTGCTCCATATTCCCCCTAAAAAGGATTGAAGTTGCTAAATAATAACAGACATTTGAGTTTTATATGTCATATCCTTTAGAAAAATGCATCCTAACACAAATCCTATTATTCTAACAATTTTTAAGTTCATGAGAGCAATATTTATAATCTGTCCGTATTTATTTTAAGCTTTGTCCAGATTTCTTGCAATAAGCGGTGGAGTGTGTGTGTGTGTGTGTGTGTGTGTGTGTGTGTGTGTGTGTGTGTGTGTGTGTGTGTATGTGTGTGTGTGTGTGCGAGAGACAGTGAAATGCTCTAGTTAGTGTTAGCAAGTGGAATTCATTTTCAAGTGCATTTTCAAGGAATTGTGAACTTTAAGGGAAGAGAAGTTTACTGCTGCTCATACTAAGGCTGCTTAAAATGTGCAACTGTTTTGTTTAGCAAATGGCATCACTGTTATGGTATAACATTTTAAAGCAGTGTTAGTAGCACAGCAGGTAGTATACTTATATTTTGATGTAGAGGGTTGTAGGTTCTATTCCTAAATGTAGATTTGTATTTTAAGGGGGTGTGGTGCTGCAGTCCTGACTCTGTTCTCCTATGGATGAGATGCCCAGTAACTATGAATCTGTTTTCAGTTTGCCATCCATTTCCTGTTCCCAGCACACAATTTTTCAATGTAACATAAGCAATTTATTCTTTAAGGGCAACAGGCACTGAATTTGTAGATGAAACACTGAAATATAAAGTTGTTTTCTAGTAACAACCTCTTCATTAGTTTCAGATCTCTTTAATGTTGGATTATTCAGATGACATTTACTTCTGCAGAGATTGTGCATATTAACTGCTATTGGTGGATTGTAATGACAGAAGTTTGAGTGGTCTTTTATGGTTGAAATGTTCTGAATTGGGCAGTTTGTCATTATTGGTTCATATGTTTTGTTTCATTGCTTACTGGAAACATATTCAAAACTATACATTTAGAACACTGTAACAAGTGGTGCTGTATTATGCAAGGGATATAATTCAGTTATTATATATTATAATTAATACAATCAGGAAGGTGAATCAAGGAAGTTTTGCATGGTCCTAAATGTATGCAAGGGGCCTATGATTTGAAAACAGCCCAAAGGTAAACTTAACCTGCCACTGGCCAGATGCATTTTCTTTGAATGTGGGTTCCAATGCTGTTTCAGTGAATGTGAGTTTCAAAGGTAGAGAAGTTTTAATGCTAAATCTGTTTTCATTGTAAGACTATTGCTTTGTTTAGCAAATGTCTATCAGTGATTGTGCTATAAAACTTGAAATAAAAGTTGTAAATTAAATCCAAATATCTGTAATCATTGTAGAAGTAAAGCATACAACAGTATGCACACTGAGAGTTTTGAACAGTGTTTATGGCAACTGGAGAGAAATAGCCAAGTAATGACAGACTGGAATGGCAGTGTGTGTGTGTGGGGGGGGGGGGCTGAGTAGGGTGGAGCTCTGGGTTTGCTCTCCACTGAAAAAAAGTATGTGGTCTCCCCTGAATACAGCAAAGGGAAAGGAAAGGGTTATAGGTGAGTAGAAAGAAATGTCGGTGTGTGTGTGGAAGGGACAGTAGAGGGGTGGGCTGTGTATTTTATAGATTAAAGGATAGTTAGGGTGATTAGCTTATCCAGAAATATGGTTGGGGCTTGAGGGGCAGTTAGTGTGGGGTGTAGAGCAAATAGAAAATGGAACAGTTAGATGGGAGGTATTTGTGAATTCTGGTGGTATGCAGTGAGCTGTTTGGGAAGTACACAATTTAAAATTAGGAGACTAACATATGTTAGGATGTTGAGACAGGTTAGCAGCATTGTAATTTTGAGGCTCAACAAATGTCTTGGGTGCAGGAGCAGTTAAGCCATAGATCTGCTGGGTCTAGAGAGATTTCAGTACTATGTGGTGGAGAGGGTAGTTGGCATGGTAGTTTACAAGGCACTTGTACATTAGAATGTTGAGGCAGATTGACATAGTAATCTTGAGGCTCAGCACTATGTAGTGGAGAGGGCAGTTGGCAGGGTGGTTTACAAGGAGCTTGTGCCTTCACGGCTAGTTTAATTCCTTGTATCACAGTGATTAGAAGAAAACGTCTTCCAAAAACAGTGAAGCTTCTCCACCAAAAATGCTGTAGAAGGGCACAGTAGGGGCCAAGGAATTGCAAAGGATGGACTGATGGTAAATGCTTACATACATATATGTATTTGTAACAGCTGACCAGCACAGTACAGAAATGTGTAATTAAGCTACAGACTGTTATACAGGGAAAATGTTCACAGGAATTTAATGGTGGCACAAACATGTTAGGTTGTATAATCCATTAACAGAAGCTAAAGGTGGGAAGATTGCCTAAGTCAATAAAATTCACTAACTCAACTGTCTACAGCAATTTCCAACATTGGTAAAATGTACTGTTATTTTTGCAGATATTTATATGATCTAAATAAGTCGTAATATGTTTCTTAAATTATTTTATTAACCAATACTTATATATCAGCAACTTTAAACCGACCATACTATCTTCTTCTGTAACCAGTATGCCTGTCTTGCACAACTCTCCTCTACACTGTTACTATTAACTAGTCTCCTGCTATAAAGCTTTTCTGTCCTGCCTGTACTGCTTGCAACCCTTCTCCCCTTCAATACTACCGTAGCTAACTAGCTAACCCTAATGATTTTTTAAATCATTATCTCCCCAAACAAATTATATTTTTTCAGCAAATGTATATAAAATAGAAACTGAACAGACACCTTGTCTATTGCCAGAAGTTCAAAACATCTCATGGATCATTATCCATTCTAAACCGTAAGTAACAGAATTTATGTATTGTTACTACTATGCAAGAGGCACAAATTTCCAGACAGAAGATATACAAAAAGATTAGGAGAGAAACTAAGAAACTGAAAGCACAACTGCAAGTAGTCAAAACTTTTTCAGATGATATAAGAATGTCATTTGGTTTTGATAAATGTGCAAAAGCAACATTTAAAGCAAGAAAACTGCAGCATCAAGAAAATATCATTTTGGCACAATAATGTGATATAAAAGAACTTGAGCAAGAGGGAGTGTATAAATATTTGGGAATTGATGAAGAATCAACAATAAAACATGAACAAGTGTGAATAAAACTTAGCAAGGAATATTTTAGAAGACTTAAATTAATACTGAAAACAGCGTTGACATCTGGGAACAAAATTCAAGATAAAAACTGATTTGCTCTTCCTGTCCTAACTTATAGTTTTGGAATGATTAACTTGCCCCCAAATGTGCTGGATAGATTAGACATGAAAACAAGAAGGATGCTTCATGCTTACCAAATGATTTATAAAAATCAGTGCATACGAAGATTATATATTCCTTGTTCTGACGGCGGTATGGGCCTCTTTGAAATTGATTACATGTATAAATCTGCAATCATGAGACTGCACACATATCTGCTGACCTCACAAGACCCAATTGTAGTGAAAGTTTTGAAACATGAGGAGAATAAATCTAAGATGACTTCCCTGCTTAGTCTAGCAGAAGCATATCGGCATAAAGTAGGAATGGAAATCAAACCAGAAGTAGATAAAAATTAGGCAGCAACTGAATGTGCCAAACCCCCCCCCCAAAAAAGATCAGATGAGAAGGCAAGAAAGTGGAAAATCATAAATATAGTTGCAAGTATACAAAACTGGAAGAACCTCATGTTGATCACGATCAAATGCAGGAATGGTTGAGGAGAGGTGAATTCAAACCAAAAGATGAAAGGTTAATATTAGTGGCCCAAGATAGTGGACTATGTAGACATTGGTTTACAAAATCCATTGAACATGTGGGAGAAACAGACAAATGTAAGTTCTGTAAAACAGAATTGGAAACAGTTGCACACCTTGTTGCTGGTTGTGACATACTAATGGCAGAATGATTGTATACTGAAAGGCATAATAATGTGGCAAGACTGCTGCACTGGGGATTGTGCAAGCATTATAATATTGAAGTAACTGAAGAACACTGGAAACATGAGCTACAAAGCATCATAGAAAATGATGAAGTCTATATCACATGGGATCACCCATTACCAATAGTTCAAAGGATAGATGTGAGAAATCCAGATATAGTGGTCCATGAAAAGAAGACAAAAGTAGCAGTGATCACTGAAATTGCTACACCCAGTGACTACAGTGTATTGCGTAAAGAGAGACACAAAGTCATAAAATATCAAGATCTGCAGGCAGAAACTACAGCAATGTGAAAGAAAGATACCCAGATGGTTCCAATAGTAGAAGGTACAACATGTCTTATAAAAAAGAATCTGCAATCGTATTTAGATATGTTACCAATACATGTAACTCCGTACGAATAGCAGATGGAGTCAATACTGGGCACATTGCGGGTGCTGCAAAGAGCACTTTTGGCTGATGTCAAAGACTGAAATAATACTAATTTCATGAACTTTAATTGTACTTTGACTGAGGAATGGAGTCCATTCCTGTCATGGTATTAGAAACCCAAAAGACTTGGAGAAATTAAAAAAAATAAGTAACAGAATTTATGTATTGTTACGACTATCGAAGAAGCCCAGAATTTTCAGACAGAAGATATAGAAAAAATTAAGAGAGCAATTAGAAGAAAGGAAAATGCTTCCACAATAAAAACTGTCAGAAGCTTCAAATAAAAATTTGTGTTCATTAATACAACAGATTTATGAAAACTTTATATAGACCAAGAAACTTTTGGCCATTTGAAAAAGAAGCAACTGAGGAAGTGCAAAAATATAAAGTACAAAATCTAGAGAATTTTGAAACATATAAAAAAGAAATATGGGCATGGGAAAGAAAAAGAGATCCGATATGGTATAATATTTATTCAAAGGAGAAAGCCAAATTAATCAATACAAACTGGAGCCCCAAAGTTATTAGAAGAGAAATAGAGGCATAAGCATCCAGATATGGAAAATTTCACAATAAAAAAAATAAAATCACAGAGGTAACATGGAATAGAAGATTAGTAAAGTAGAAATAAAAAAAAAACAGAAGCTGAAGTTATGGAATACATGCAAAGTGAAGGATTTAGTGTAGAAACTGCTAACACAGGTTATATCACAGCATGATGGAATAAGTCCCCAAAGTAAGGAAAAACAGGTGGAGCAGGAGACATCTGAAGAAGAAATATGGACATAGGAAAGAAAAAAGAGATTTAAAATGGTACAATATTTATGCAAAGGAGAAAGCAAAGCCAATCAATATAAAAAGAACAGCACCAAAGATGTTTGACGAGAAATACAGGCAAAAGCATCTGGACATGGACAATTTTACAATACAAAAAATAAGAAAACAAAGAGGAAAAGTAGAAAAGAGGATTAGTAATAGAGAAGTTAAAGAAACAAAAACTGAGGTTATGGATTACCTGCAAAGTGAAGGATTTAGTGTAGAAAATCTAACTCTGATAACATCACACCAGGATAGAGCAAATTAAGGAGAAACCAGTGGAGAGGGAAACATTTGATCAGTTGCCACATGAAGATAGTTTGGAGCCTTCCACAGGAAACCAGTAAAAATGTTCAGTTTTAGTTGGACAGCAAGGGACAGAACAGGAAACTGCGGCAACTCAGACCCAATCAATGTTGTGGAATGATAGGCCAGTGAGTTCCTATATGAAAGAGCAAAGGATGATACAAGATGAAACTGAAGAGAATATGGTACAGGACGATACTGTGGAACTTTCTATAGAATGCCTGCAGGAAAGGGAGAACAAAGAATGTGGTCTCAGTTTAGAAGAAAATTATTTAAGAGAAGAGTTGCTTGATTTAATACAGATGGACATACATATTAAAATCAATGAAAGAAATAGACTACAGAAAGTCAATAAAACCCCAAAAGTTAGAAGTTTGATAAAACAAATGAATACAGAGATTAGAACTACCCGTAGAGATTCATGTAATATAACAGAAGTAAATAGGATATATTACTGTGCAGCTAGATTAATAATAGATAAAGTATATAAAAACACAGGCAGTAAGGGAAAGGAAGGGGAGAAATCAAATCCATCACGGAAGTATCGAATGGAGAAAATATAAAGCAATTAAGGTGGCACTGTTAGAGTAGTACAGAAGAGGGAACAGATCAACAAAAATACTCAGAAAGACATAATAAATGCAGTGTGTAGTATCAGAACAGATCAGAATGTATCATGCACTATCGCAAATAATAAACTAAAATTATCAGCACAGGCAGAAAAACTTAGAAGATATGCAGATGCATATAAAGGAAAAGTACAACATAAGCAATTTATTGAGGACCCAACAAAGTTTATAGAGAACTGAGAAACAAGGCAAAAGGAATTGAAACACCACCAAAAAAAGAAGAAACAGATACATTTGAGAGAAATATCTATGAAAATCCTGTGGAACATAACAAATATGCTAAATGGGTAGAAGTAGTAAAAGAAAGAATAAGAAGTTCAAATGGGATGAAGTAATGGCAAGAGAGATTGAAACAAAGTTAAGAAAAACTCATAATTAGAAAACCCCAGGCCCAGATGCAGTACCCAACTTCTAGTTAAAAGTATTAACATCTTTACATGAAGATTTAGCCATGAGTAAGAACTATTTGTATGTACACACCAAACAAGACATCAGACTGGTTAACAACAGGAAAAACAACACTCCTTCTCAACAGTGAACCTGCAAGCTATCCTAAAAACTATAGACCAATAGCTTGACTTCTGACAATGTATAAACTATACACTGGAATTGATGCCGACAGAGTTTATAGTCATTCAGAAGAAAACTCAGTCATGGCAATAAAACAAAAGGGTAATAAAAGACACTCATATGGAACAAAGGATCATTTGTTAAAGTCATAATGGAGAACTGTAAAATGTGAAAGAATATAAGCATAGCATGGCTAGACTACAAAAACACATTTGACAATATCCCACATTCATGGATAAAAGGCTCCTTAAAAAAGTATAAGATACATCCTATACTGATCAATTACATTACAGTGAACATGGAACAATGGCAAACCACTATGCAGTTAAACCATGACAAAGGACAAACTATTATTCCAGGGATAAAAATTCAAAGGGGGATATTCCAGGGTGATGTCACTGCTGCTCTTTTGTCTTGCCCTTAACCCATTAAGCTGTTTACTTAACAGATCAGATGAGGAATTGAAAGCACAACTGCAAGTGGTCAAAACATTTTCAGATGATATAAGAATGTCATTTGGTCTTGATAAATATATAAAAGCAACCCTTAAAGCAGGAAAGCTACAATACCAAGAAAACATCAGTTTGGTACAGGAATGTGATATAAAAGAAGTTGAGCAAGAGGGAATTTATAAATATTTGTGAACTGATGAAGGATCAACAATAAAGCATGAACAAATGTGAATAAAACTTAGCAAGGAATATTTTAGAAGGCTAAAATTAATACTGAAAACAGTGTTGACATATTGGAACAAAATCCATCCAAGCTATAAACCAAATTGATTTTCCTGTTCTAACTTATAGTTTTGGAGTGACTGACTGGCCCCAAAAGATGTTGGATAGGTTGGACAGGAAAACTTTTTCATGCTCATCAAATGATTTACAAAAATCAGTACATACCAAGATTATATATTCCCTGTTCTGAAGGAGGTATAGGCCTCCTTGAAATTGATTACATGTATAGATCTGCAGTCTTGGGACTGCATACATATCTCCTCTCTTCACAAGACCCAAATGTAGTGAAAGTCTTGAAACATGTGGACAATAAGTCTAAGATGACTTCCCTGCTTAGTTTAGCAGAAGCATATCAGCGTCAAGTTTGAATGGAAATCAAACCAGTAGATAAAAATCAAGCAGCAACTGAATGTACCAAAAAACAAAAGAAAGAATATAAGGTGAAGGATCAGATGAGAAGGCAAGAAATGTGGAAAATGCATAAATATAGTTGCAGGTATAGAAAACTATTGGAACAACCTCATGTTGGCCAGGATCGAATGCAGGAATGGTTAAGAAGAGGTGAATTTAAACCAAAAGACAAAAGGTTAATATTTGTAGCTCAAGATAGTGGACTGCGTACATGTTGGCCTACAAAGTCCATTGTACATGTGGGAGAAACAGACAGATGTAAGTCTGTAAAACAGAATTGGAAACAGTTGCACATCTTGTTGCTAGTTGTGATATATTAATGGCAGAAGGACTGTACACTGAAATGCATAATAATGTGGCAAGACTGTTGCACTGAGGATTGTTTAAGCATTATAATACTGAAGTAGCTGAAAAACACTGGAAACAGGAGCCACAAATCATTATAGAAAATGATGAAGCTTATATCACATGGAATCACCCATTACCAACATTTCAAAAAATAGGTGCGAGAAAACCAGATATAGTTGTCCATGAAAAGAAGACAAAAGTAGCACTGGCCATTGAAATTGCTACAGCCACTGACTACAGTGTCTTACACACAGAGAGAGACACAAAGTCATAAAATACCAGGATCTGGAGGCAGAAACAAGGGCAATGTGGAAGAAGGATGCCCAGACAGCTCCAATAGTAGTAAGAGCAACGGGTCTTACAAAAAGAATTTACAATTGTACTTAGATATGTTACCGATACACGTAACTCCATATGAATTGCAGAAAGAGTCATTACTGGGCACATTGCAGGTACTGTGAAGAACACTTCTGGCTAACATCAAAGATTGAAACAATACTAATTTCATGGACTTTAATCATACTTTGGCTTAGGAATGGGGTCCATTCTCATTATGATATTAGAAACCCAAATGACTTGGTGAAATTGAAAAATAAAATTAAAAAAATGTACAACACCTGGGTCACTCAATGTTTATTAATGTACTTATCACAGATGCTAAAAATACAGCAGATTTTTATGCTACATTCCTTAATTCTAAATACATGAAACCTCTACTTAGAACTGTACATTATGTACTTGAGACATTTCTACTGACATTTTATTAAGCTGTAACGAAATCATTATGTATACAATACAACCATGAACTCATTATATATACAATACAAGCATTGTATGCGTTTTAATAGCTTTGACCCAGGGTCTGTCTGAAAAGTGTCCTTGGACCAGCCTACTATCTGGTTAACAAATGAATAAATAAGCTTAACAATCTAGTTCCTAAAACAAGTGTAATAATATCTGAAAGGCTGCAGAGACAACAACAGAACCCCCAAGTGGATTACTGAATACTGTCATAATCCTTCAGGTGTTGTAAAAGCTGCTTTTAATGTAGTTTAATTTATTAGAGAAATTTATCAGTACCCCTTAATGAGGTGTAGTGTACCCAGAAATCTTGCCCATCCCAAACTTTCCATGAGTTCATCTACAATAGCCATTAGGTCACTATCACATTTTGCTATGCAGTACAGTTTCCTAAAATCATTACAGATCCTAACAGCTCAGTCAGGTTTAGGGACTAATACGATATGGCTCTTCCACTCAGTTTCACTCTACTATTACTCGCATCTTAAGCATCTTGTATATTTCCTCTTGTACTGCCTTTCATTGTGACTGAGGTATTGTGTAACACTTTAAGCAAACCTTTTCTCCAGGAAGGGAGGTCATAGTCTCCCTTTACTCATCACTCATCAGACCAATGATTGAGTACAATGCCCCATTCGGAATGTATCTGACCCGACACTTGCAGCAGCTGGAGAGGCCACAAAAGTTCCTCACCAAAAGGATAAAGGGTCTCAAAAATCTGTCCTATGCTGCCCGACTGAAAGAACTCCAGCTCTATTCAGTTGCTTACCGCTTGCTCAGAGGTGACCTTTGCCTAACATACAAGGCCATGTCAAACCCAGATTTGATGAATATGCTTCACCTCAAAAAATCTAGATCCATCAGAGCCACAAGGGCGGAGACTTAAACCTTGACACGGCTATTAATAGGACGTGCTGGAGGGATAGATTCATCACCCAAAGACTCCCTATGCTGTGGAACAAAATCCCGGTACATGTGAGGCAGAGCACCTCGCTGGCCTTGTTCAAGAGAAATCTTGACCAATGGATGGGAGATCACAGATATACCCCAGGGATAACCTCAGTGTCACTGCTCGACAGAGGCACAGCAAAATAATGGGTATAGTTCCCCATACTAAAGGGGTGGCGTAAGCCACAAAACGATGGGCTAGGCTTGTAAATGCCCTCGGGCAGATAGCCTAGTATGAACCTATGAACCTATGAACCTATGACTGATCTGAAAATGGTGTTGAAACAGGTTTGCTGTTCCTAGCAGCTCTGAAAGCACTTCCTTGTTCCTTAATAGAAGCACTTTTATTTCCTGCATCTGTGATTTAGGTAATGTATCATTTGCCTGAATGATAGTCACTGAAGAGAGTTTTCATTCTTCGCCATTTACTAGTCTATTATCTATAGGTTTGTATTTTCTATTATAGCTTCAGAATTTTGCTTTCTATTACAGTGTATATTTTTTCTATTGCATCAGATGTACCCTGCCAAATCTAACACCTAATTTCGGACTTTAAATTCCCTGGTCCTTGTATTTCTATTATAAGTTCCTGAAGCTTGGGCTCTTTTCAAGTGTTTCCGGACTATTTTCCATCACAGTTTTCATCCTATCTTATAAGTTGGACCTATAGTGTTCTATGGGGTTTGTTGCCAATAATTATTTTTTGTTTAATTGACATGGGATTATATCAACCCAAAACATCTAAAACTTTGGGAGATTTGGAACTAGTCAAAACAGCAGCACTCTCAAAGTTGCAAAACACACATTTTCTTCTGGTGGGCAAGCCTCCCCCCCCACACACACACACCATCTGATGTGAGAGTAAGCCCCCTCACACACACACACACACACCATCTGATGTGAGAGTAAACCCCCCACACACACCATCTGATGTGAGATTAAGCCCCCCCCCCCACACACACACACATGCCATCTTATGTGAGAGTCATACCCCTGAGTTGTACAGATTTGTACAGAATATCCAGATTTTGCCTCATATTTTTGGTCTGTTCCTTATAAAATTTTGGTTTTCTGGCAAACCATTGGCAAAGCATTGAGAATTGAAGTCAAAAAATAATGAGAGGCATTTGAGTTTCAGACTTCATACCCTAATGCTAATACAAAACATGTTATTCTATCAACTTTCTATGTTTGTAAGAGCAATACTGAAAAACTGTCCCTATTTTTGGGCGTTTGCCCCCCCATTATTTATGGCTTTGTCCAGATTTCTTGGTCTAAGAGGTTGAGAGGTACTGTGAGAGTAAGCCCACCCCCCACTCACATGCACCATATCTCTCAACTCAGAGACATCAAAAATCTAGACAAAGGCCCACAAAACGTAGGTACAACTGGCCAATAATCTGAACACTAATTAACTTAAAATTTGCATGTGTACTAATATAACCCCACCTACTCCATTGGAATTATGGGATATCAACATTCAAATGATAATTGAGAAAATATTCTCCAATTTAACATTAGCTTTGAAAATACACTCCTTATATAGATAAAACACAACAGCACATATGTCAAAGCAACCTGTGCAGTGAATGCGGCTAAGAACTATGAAAACAGATGTAGAAATAACGGCCATAAGACATAATCGGTGTAGCAATTATTATTTATTAAAACCCATATTCCATTCTGATATAAAATGTAGAGTCTTATTATGAAGACAAAGTATTTACTTACTTTCTAGAATGAACAAGATTTTAGATTTTAAAAGTTTAGATATTTTAACACATTGCCTTGGTAGCACTGTAAGAATATGCAGTTGAATGAAAAAGAAGCAGTTAGGCAAAATCATAGCTCTCAACCTCTTAGAACAAAAAATCTGGGCAAAGCCAACTGGGGGGGATAAAGTCCCAAAATAGGAACATATTTTAAATATTGCTTTTGCAAACTTAGAAAGTTTTGAGAATAAAAGATCTTTTATTTCCATGCTTTTTCTGCCCCTCTCTGGCTGTCTCCCCAAAAGAAAAGTTATTTATACACCATTGATGTGTTACATTGTGTCTGCTTAGTTACATCCGGAGTAGTAGTTTGTGTCATCATACCAAGCATCAATACTGTAAGGTGATATCTGCATTCAAGTTGAGGGCAGATAATAGAAAACGTACAGCTGATGCATAGGTATATAAATCAAGTCTTGAGCCTTTTATACGCTACAGTATCTTGCAGAGTGCAAAGACCATTGTGAAGAAATCATTTAAATTTCTGTGTACAACACAGTACAAATAAAATAAAACAAGCAACACAGCAAATGCTGAGAGCATGAACAAACACACGTCATATAAACCATGCCAACAGAAGATGCACTAAGGGCTTACACTAAAAGTTGCATAGTTCAAAGGGATGGGCACTCTTCACTGTAACAAAATCCTCACAGTGACTACTCTCCCACCATGTCCGATGGCTCAGCACTTGTAACTTCTGGAAATGTGCTGTATCAGGTTGTGACATACATGGGGACAGCTCATGTCTTTCCCTCGTTGCTCTGCAAATCTATCTCCTTTATGGTTTTTGATTGGCTGTTAGAAACTTTTCATGTGAAGAGAATTTCCATTATTTTTGATAATTGTTAAGCTCGCAACATTTCTCACTGCATTTGGGGAAGGATTGCAGACAAGGGTTGGGTTCGTCAGTTATTGGACGTGCGATCTTTGATGGGTGCAGGAAATGTTATTGCTAATGTAGCGGGACTTCCTACCCAGCACCTCTGCAGCTTCTCCATGCCCTATGATTTGCAAAGGTAAAGGAAGGGTTGCAAAAAAAAAAAAAAAGAACTTTGAGTTACCACAACTTAAGTAGTTCGAATGATGCACTTCCAGATTATAAGCACATAATTCAAAGTAATTAAAAATCAGTACACTGTGTAGAAAAAATGCACTAAGATGAATTAAAATTACGTTTTGATACGTTAACATTAATGCCCACGTTTTTAATCTGCATATTGCACGGCAGACTATATAAATAATAACTTACAATATATGGTGAGCATGAACGTATTTGTACTTGAAGTTTGAAACACCAATGATGGTAATGAGTTGTGTGTGCCATTTTTCTTTTAAAATGTTTATGATTTTTAGTTTCTTGCAAGTGCATGTTTGGGGTTGTATTTTAGAGCATATATCATTTGTTCCAAAAAGCCTTAACTGCACTACTTCAGATACTCCTGAGTGATCACTGCAGTTGTGTTTCTGAAGGATATGAACTCTGAAATTGAAATGGCAGAAGTATGTTTGTAGACTTATTTACTATTTGGGTACCTTCCTTTATCTCATTGACTAGTCTGTCCAAAGGACTTCCTTCTTGCCCTGCTTCCACAAATCTTTAAACAGTGGAAAACCTTTCTGTTTCATGTTGTCATGTGTTAAACTGGGTACTAAAGCAATAGTATGAAATACTTTCTCAAATGCAGTTTGTATTTCTAGCTGAGAAATGGAAAACTGTTTCGTGTTTTCATGAATATAAATTACTTCAATAGCTTTGTTAGTAAGGAGTTTTGTCCTGCAGACACACTGACCATTTATCAGCATGGTCATATTTCCTTAGTCTAGCAGTCCTTGTAGCTGTTTGTCAACAGTGAAGACATTGCATGTAACTTTGAAGTGGCACAATAACAGAATGCCGTCTCAGAAATTCTAGAAGATAATTTATTGCATTCCATAGCATAACATCACTAGCAGCATGATTTTCACAGGTCGTAGTTTTCACAGCTAACATTGTTATTATCACTAGTACAAAATTTAGCTATGCGACTATTTTTTCACATTTGAAATAGAGTATTTTTGCAGTTGAGAATTTTTGTTTCTTATCAACAACTGGCATGTTTTAGCCCTAGTCTAGACTGGTCAGTATTATGCATACGTTTTTGGCATAACAATCATTCTACCAGTATAACAAATCAGTTAGGATCCATGAGTTTAATTTGACACACCCATTTTCTAAAAGCTTAGGGTAAAGATCATTTAAATTTGTAAAGGGCTAACATTCATAGAATTGTATTTTAGTATGTTGAATCTCAGTATATAACCATACTTTTATTATGTATACTTTTAAGTCATATAATTGTGATCTTACAATTTTGCTATGAGAAGAAGTCCACCAATGAAAATTTTGAACTTCTAATCCCTGAAGTAACACCGGTTTAAGCAGGTAATGCCTTTTTAACTTTTGTGTGGCCCTGATACTCAGTTCTTTCCATGCCCATGAAGGTCTTTAGCTGTTTTTTGGTCAACCGAGTTGAAAGGATCTTGGCCCTGTTATTTAGTCCCATCCCTCCTAGTGGACGTACCCTTGAAAGGTGACAAGATGTGCTTCTAGGTCCTCCTCCATGTTTTGTTGTTTTAGTGTCCTTGGTGTAGCCATCAATTTGGCCACTGCTGCAGCAGTAATGATCTGTAGTAATTGTTCTATAGCTCTCATCCTGACTAAGAGACTGATACACAGGTACTCCTGACAAAAGATTCCAGCAAACACCACAGCACAATCACTGTCACATTGGGGAAATAAAACCACTTCCAGCAGACACCACAGGACAGTCATTGTCACATTGTGGAAATAAAACCACTTCTGGCACACACCACAGGGCAATCACTCTCACACTAGTGAAATAAAAACACTTCTGGCAAACACCACAGGAGAATCACTCTCACACTGGGGAAATAAAACACTTCTGGCAAACACCGCAAGACAATCACTCTCACATTGTGGGAATAAAATCACATCTGCCACACACCACAGGACAGCACTCTCACACTGGGGAAATAAAACCACTTCCAGCACATACCACAGGGCAATCACTCTCACATTGGGGAAATAAAACCACTTCCAACACACACCACAGGACAATCTTGCTCACACCGGAAGTATACCCCTCACTGGTGAGATCAGATCACAAACTAATCTCACTGGAGGTCCTCATCCCACCCCCACCTGAAATAAAAAAGACCACAGTAAAGAACTTCTCGAAAGCCGACTTCACACTTCTAAAGACTAGTGTGGTCTCCTTTAAGTCCCCCGAGCCGGCGGAAAACAGTACTCAAGCCGCTGAATCACTTACAAATGCCTTCTACCAGCACCTGCAGGACTGCATGGATAAGGCAATCCCAAGCAAAACAAAGACTCTTTGTACCAAAGGCAAGCGTCCAGTCTGGTGGACCCCAGCCATAAACAAACTCTACAACAAAAGGAGGAAGCTACTACAAGATAGAGCAAAATCCTTAAAAGGTAAGACACCTTTGATCACTATAAGTAAAAAACTAAGAGCTCTCATAAAATCATCCAAAGCAAATTTTGAGAGAAAAATAGCTAAAGACTCAAAAGACAATCATAAGGCCTTCTTTAGCTATGTTAGAAACCTGGGAGGAAACTCCCAGATATGCTCAGAACTAGTTCAAAATGATGTGAAGATTACTGATCCTACAGACATTGCCAACATACTGGCTGACAGGTTCAGTGCAAACTCCCAAAAGGAGAGATATCTATACCAAACGATTGCAGCCCCCAAACATCTCTAACGCCCAAGTGAGAACTGCTCTCCAAAGCAAAAACACAGCATCCATGGGACCTGATGGTGTCCCTGGCTGTGTGCTCCACGAACTCAACGAGGAATTAAACCCACAGCTAGGACAGCTGTTTAATCATAGTCTCACCTCTGGATACACTCCAGGGAGTGGCGCACTGCAACTGTGGTCCCACTTCACAAAGGCAGTGCCTCCACCGATCCTGGAAATTACCGGCTCATTAGCTTGACAAGCCTTATCTGCAAAGCCATGGAGAGGATCATAATGGACCTCATAAATAAAGACATAGGGAATTTGCAGACTTTGGATCCAACCCAGTTTGGCTTTGTCAAAGGCAGATCATGCCTTTTAAACTTGGTTGACTTTTTCGAAACAGTCACCAAAGCCATTGATGAGGGAAAGGCAGTCCATACAGCCTACCTCGATCTGGCGAAGGCCTTTGATACAATACCCCACTCGGGTATCATTGAAAAACTCATCAGCTTAAATGTTAACCCATACATCACAAGATGGGTTGCAAACTGGCTGAGTGACAGAACCCACAGGGTCAGAGTTGCTGGCGCCATGTCAGACTCAAAGCCTGTCACAAGTGGTGTCCCACAGGGCTCAGTCCTGGGCCCACTCTTGTTTGGCATCTACTTTTCCGAAGTACAAGCAAACACAGGAGGGTTATGGCTGACAAAGTTTGCAGATGACTGCAAACTGGGCGCCATAGTCGAAAACACATCTGACACAGATATCCTTCAGAAGGGTCTCACAGAGACGGATAGCTGGTGCCAGAGCCATGGCCTAAAGTTAAATGCCAAAAAATGCATAGTCATACCCTTCGGGAAAAACAAGGTTACCCCTAGCTACCATATAGGTGGCAATCCACTGAGCACAGAAGAAGTTATCAGGGACCTGGGAACCCAGGTTGACAGTAGCCTGTCATTTGACACCCATGTAGCTAAAGTAGTTAGGAAGACCTTCTACATTGCCCACCTTATCATGAAGGGATTCACATCTAGATCAAGGGAGGTCATAGTCTCCCTGTACTCATCACTCATCAGACCAATGATTGAGCACAATGCCCCATTCGGAATGTATCTGACCCGACACTTGCAGCAGCTGGAGAGGCCACAAAAGTTCCTCACCAAAAGGATAAAGGGTCTCAAAAATCTGTCCTATGCTGCCCGACTGAAAGAACTCCAGCTCTATTCAGTCGCACCGCTTGCTCAGAGGTGACCTTTGCCTGACATACAAGGCCATGTCAAACCCAGATTTGATGAATATGCTTCACCTCAAAAATCTAGGTCCGGCAAAGCCACAAGGGCGGGAGACTTAAACCCCGACACGGCTATTAATAGGATGTGCTGGAGGGATAGATTCATCACCCAAAGACTCCCTATGCTGTGGAACAAAATACCGGTATATGTGAGGCAGAGCACCTCGCTGGCCTTGTTCAAGAGAAATCTTGACCAATGGATGGGAGATCGCAGATATACCCCAGGGATTACCTCAGTGTCACTGCTCGACAGAGGCACAGCAAAATAATGGGTATAGTTCCCCATACTAAAGGGGTGGCGTAAGCCACAAAACTATGGGCTAGGCTTGTAAATGCCCTCGGGCAGATAGCCTAGTATGAACCTATGAACCTATGAACATTGGAGAAATATATGTAGTCAAATCAAAAGGATGTTATAGGCAGAGCCTTAGGATTTTGGCAAAAAAAGTATCAGAAATGCCCACTGTAGTACACCAACATGAAACATTAAAATGCCTGGATTCCAGGACTAGAAAAAAATCATTCTTTATTGCACAAAAGGATATTAAAAATCAGGCTCTTCTCAAACAACAAAAAATTTAGGAATAATATCAGTATCATAGCCAATGTCTTCAAAACTGTTCCATAGTACTGGGTTTTAGTCTGTCTCTCAGTAAGTTCTTTCTCTCTCTCTCTCTCTCTCTCTCTCTCTCTGTATCAGTAGTTCAGGACTACTTTAACAGGAACAAATTTCAGCTTTCTTCTGGTGTCTTCTTCCAGCTCATCAGAGCTGCTGTACCAGACATCAAATCATCTGTAAAAGGCAAAAAATCTCTGCAAAAAATTCTTTAGCCTTCCATTTATACAGCTTGGGTTGCTTCATTATGGAACTCTGTTCTGCCTAACACAGGGAATTATTTTTCTGCTCTTAAAGAAACATGTTCAACTAAGGTAAATAAATATTTCAACTTAAGGCAACAATGTTCATTTACTCAATATCACACTCCATTCACTATAAATATCTATATAAAATATTTTCATCAATATAATAATACTTTGGGTCACTTGCCCACCACCATTAAGCAAGATCTGCCATAATATGCTGCACACACACACACACACACACACACACACACACACACACACACACACACACACACACACACACACACACACGTGAGCACATATATTTATATTTATGTCAGTTTGGTGGTGGACATTTTTGCCCTCCTTTCCATCAGTATGTGCTGTTGTTGAGTTGAGCTTAGTCTACTTTTGTGGTTAAATGTGTTTTTACATTGGATTTTTGTTTCACTTTGGTCATTGTTGTCCATCTGTGGAATTAGCACATATAAGCAAGTCCCTCTTTAAATACTTATTCTTTTTGATTCGTTTATAAGATATTGGGATGAAGTCAGTAAAGCCTACATGATGTGCTAAAAATGTGTGCACATTGTGGTGTAGCATGCACATTGTAGTGGTCTAACATGTATTCAATAAGCAGCCCTACACTGCATATAGAGGCACACAAACTCAGTGAAGATTGTGGCATGCTAATTACAGTAAAAGCAGCTGAACTGTATGCTAATTAACCAATTCAAGATGGAGGAGCTATTCAACAAGCTATAAAGCATTTGTGTACACACACTGGAGCTTTTGGCCACAAATTCCAAAACCTATTAGAATAGAGCCACGGAAACTACTCTTCACAGAAAGAATGTTAGGGGCTACTGCTGCTTTTCTGTACATGTATGTGCAGCAGGCATAAGTCTATTCTGCTGTTGCTGCTAATGGACCTCAGCCAAGAAGGAGAATGTTGTTAGAACCACTGGTAAGAAAATAAGGGACTCAGAAATTCAAGGATATAATTGTATGATAGTCAAGAAAAGCTGGCTTTATTTGCAAATGATATTATTTTGTACTTGACAAAACCAGAAAAAGACATTACAGTGTTGTGAAACATTTTCAGACAGTTACAGATCTATTTGGGATACAAAATTAATGACGCTAAAACAAAGGCAATAGTGGTAAACTATGCACCACACGTGAACTGGTACAGGAATACCCATATTTATGGGGACATGATAAAATGAAATATTTAGGACTATGGATTAAAAATGATTCTAGTGTGGCAGCTAAGGATATGTGGGAAGAGACTAAACAAAAGATAATACATAAACTCAGAAAATGGAAGCTTTGTTATACGGTATGGATAGTAAGATACAAGCAGTTAAAATGCTTTTAGTCCCTTTAGTCTTATACACAGGTCAGGCATATTTTTATCAACCAGAGGAGAAATTGTGGGTAGCAATAAATAAAGAGTCAAAGAACTTTATCTGGGAGGGGAAGACAGCAAGAGTCAAGTGGGATAAGCTGATTCTTCCATTAGAAAAGGACAGATTGGGATTACTCAGTTTAAAGGGTATTTCAGAGCTACATAGTTAAGACTCCAATACATAGCACAAGCAGAAAACTATAATTCAGAGTGGAAAGGGATGATGATGAAACATTGGGGAAGCTCAAGAAACAAGGAAAGACTGGGATTTTGGATGCAGGTCTTTAAGGAGAATAACAATAATCATGCAGAATATTATTATATCCATAAAGTACCAGAAAGTATTCTAAGAATTAAACCAACATGGGGATGGAGAAAGGAGATTCTACCAATAGGGATGACTGCAATTAGGGATACAGACAACAGGCAAGAGGGGGCTGGAATTTATTGGAGAAAAGTGGCAAAGGAACCAAGGTATTGGGAGCAAATAACTAGAGAGGGAAACATGATAGAATGGGAAGATGCTAAGAATGTATTTAGACTACAGGTTAGAGAGCCTTACCTATCAGGGAGTGATATCAGAGTATAGGCAAAGAAAAAGACATTGGAGGGTCCTAAATGAAAGACCAGCACTGGCAGAGTTTTTAATAGAACCTAGGACAGAAGCTGGCATTAAAAAAAGAATAATTAGTACAGCATATAAAATATTGCATGACAACTATACAAATCAATCAGAGGAGGTTAGACAAGATTGGGGAGAGAGATTGGATAAGCAATTCACAAAGAAACAATGGGAGGATATATGTATGTCTCCCAAATATGCAACGAAATCTAGAAGATTTGGGACTTTTACCTGGAAATGTTTACATAGATATTTTTATACCCCAAATAGACTCCAGAGAATTTTTCCTCAGGCAGACAGCAAATGTTGTAGGTGTGATGGGAAATAAAGAGGTAATTGGGAACATATTTTCTGGGACTGCGGTGAATTGGCAGACTTTAAGGATTCCCTGTGGGATGTACTGTCAGAGATGCTGGGTGGTCAGATTGGTCTGATGAGGGAGATGATTTTTCTGAGCTATGATGCAGAATCGGAATTGCCTAGGCATGATAAAGCCTTACTGTCTAATAATGGTAGCTGCCAAAAAAGCAATTACTAGAAAATGGAAATCAAAATCTAAACCAACTATACTGGAACTAGTGAATATAGCAGCAGAGATAAAACAACTGGAATTGAGATAGTTAGAAAAGGGTAAGAACAAACTACATAGGAAAAAATGGGAACAGTGGGAACAATGCGTACAAGGGAGGAATGAGGTTTAAAAGGCGGCAAGACTTAAATGAGCTATGTAATGTTTGACTGAAGAAGATTGGGTAGATTATAAGTGATGTATAGTGTTTGCAACTGGGAGTGTGTCAGTATGGATTGTGATGTAAAATGCTTGCAACTAGGATCGTGTTGGTGTGGTTTGTTTTCTTTTGTATAAATGTATGATTGCCTATGTTGTAAGTAATGGTTTAATAAAGATGTTTCTTGTTTAAAAAGAAAAAGTAGGAGAATGGTGTTTATACCCTGTTTAACTTTTCATAGTCTGCAAGAGGTAGAAATTGTAGCAATAGTAGAGTGCTACAGGGTGGATATGGACACACTACAGGAACTCTGCAAACTCTGTCGTCCACAACTGATAGCAAGGGCAAACTGAGGGGAACCAATACCTGTGGAAACTAAGGTATGTGTAATACTTAGAATATTAGCTACAAGGACCTTCCAGAGACCAAGAGATATTCTGGAGGTGTCAAAGGCATCAGCATTCAGGATCCTACATCAATTCTTGAATGCTATGTTACAGCATGTCAGTGACTACATACATTTTCCACATACCCCTGAGGACGTAGCTACAACTATGCATGATATCTACCTATAGCACACTCCCCTAATGTCCTAGGTACCATAGACTGCATGCACATTGACATCAAAGCTCCACCTGGGGAACAGGGAAGGGTCTACATCAACAGAAAGAGCTTCCACTCCATTAACTGTCAAGTTGTGTGTAACACTAGGGAAATTATCCTGAATGTGTGTGCTGGCAACCTGGCAGTTACCATGACTCCCATATCTAACAGAGGTTTTCTATGGGGGATATCCCACAAGTTCATTTATTAGCTGATGCATGGTATGCACTCAAAACATGGCTGATGACACACATAAGAGATTCTCACACACCCACAGAAGACTGCTATAATAAGGCACACACTCAAACAAAAAAAATCATAGCGCATGTGCTTGGGCTGCTGAAGTCATGGTTCCATTGTCTAGATGCATCAGGTAGAGCCCTGCAGTGCAACCCCAGTACTTGTGCTGAAATTTTAACTGTTTGCACTATCTTTCCCAATATTATCCTGAGGAAACAGCTTCAACAGGAACAACAAGGGGAAGGGGCCCACATCTCACCACCACTGGCAATGTCACCACAACCACATGCAGATGAGGACTCAGAGAGGGATCCACCATCCACTGTGTGTGTGTAGGCAGATGTAGAAGTGCACAATATACCCTCACCCTGGCCAAGAGGCAATGGATACCACACATGCTCACCACCTAAGGGGTACAAATGTCATCCTGTGCACATACATACAGTAAAATTGATGCAAGGCAATACTCACAACCTTTACTTACCTATGTAATGGCTATGCACTGCTAGCATCACATAGTTAGCCCCAAATTAAAACACTTGTACCTGCCAGACTATCAAGGTAGTGCTGAACCTGGAACTGGAAAATAAATGATAAGAACACAAATGAATGGCAGATCCTTGTGTACTGTTACATGGATCTGTACACTCGGGTGCTGTAATCCTATGTGACATAAAATAGAGTAGGATGTAACATATAAATATTATCTAACTGAAGTCTTTCTTATGTAGATATTTGTCAACATTAAGCACTAATTATTAAAACTAAGGTTATGTGGTTGTCCCACCTCACCACCTCACCCTCACATACAAACCAATGTTTTCTCCAAACCAAAGAATACCATTTTACTATTATGTTTCCCACTGAAATATCAGGATGCCTACACATTTTCAAAAGAAAAGCACTTGAAACACACTTTTATTATGGCAGCACACAAATGGTAGGTGGCTCCCCACATCCAAAACAACAAACAAATGAAGTTTTGTACAAACCAAGGAATACAACATAATTAAATTGGTATACATGCTTTCAAAACAGTTATCAGAATACATACACATTTCAACAGAAAACTCAATTTATGATTGCCAGTCACCTTTCACTGTGCCCACTACTCCCCTGGAGGTGTCTCTGGGCCATCTTAGAAGCATAACACATGTCATTTACATGGTACTTTACATTTCTTTACAATAACATGGAAGATTGTAAAATAATTTTAACAATAACACTTGTGATGAAAGTTAATAACCTGTCTATCTGACAAATATAAATGCCTGCCAAAAATACCTATGCCAACAGCAAACTATAAGATGTACATACAGATACAATTTAATTTTTTTACTAGCTATATATAATTTGCTTTCTAGCAAGTTGCAAAATCTAGAATATACTTAAAAAATGTAGTCATACCATAGCAAAATTAGAATCCTTCTCTACAGATAAATCAAAATGAATAGCAATCTTCTGTTTTGTCCAGATATTCAAGTCTCCTACCTTTAAGTTCCTTAGCTACACTATTACCTTTTTATAGTGTAGATTCAGGCCTCTGAGCAAGGATAGATGAAAATGAGGTATGAACTTAGTAGAATTGCTGAACACCAAACTTTTGACTTTGTGTAGCACATGTAAACATATTGTAGGCACTACAGCACTGTTAATTGCTAATGGATTGCAGCTGTGAATGAGGGAGAAGGAAGACACAACAGCAATTCAGACTACCTTACCTACATTGGGTGTGTCACCCAGGATACATTTACAATGTATAGAAGTAACTTCAGAACTAAGCAGCACACATTTATTATTTTTGTTCATTAATAGCCAAAGTCTCCTGCCTTTGCTAAAATATGTTTTTCACTGTCATGTGTTTTTATCATACATTTAAAGGACAGTGATACAAAATACATTATAGACTGCATGTCTAAGATTACAGCACAGACAAGAGAAGAATGAAGACAATACAAGAAGAAGACACAACTGCATTGGTGCAAACATATTCATAATGGTTGTGTGATCAATCATTACTAAATATGTAAGGCACACGTACAAACAAATTAGAGTGTACAAGTGTATATGTCTTGTTAATACTGTCAAGGAAATGGGAATTGCTTGTATGTACATCATTTGCTTTCCTGTTGCAAAGTTCTTTCTGTGGCAAGGAGAGATAACACACTCCCAGTGTGTTTTGCAGGTTCATTAGTATGATAGTTCAAATCCATACCTGTGTAAAAATCTCTAACATGTGTTAAAATATTTTTTGTATTTTTTTTTATTACTAGTAATTCTTGTGTAGTGTCCAGCTTAGAGCAAACACAGTGAAAGTATAAATATTCTTAATGTAATGGAAGTTGCCTTAAGAAGCGCAATCTGCTTAGCAACACTAAGTGGTGGTCAGCAGCTTTAATGATAAGGGTAGCATAAATTAGAGCTGTGAATTAACTGTGTGTGTAGCACACCCTGTAAAGTTGCTGAGGCACACAGCACATAGGATAAGTAGACCATGGTCAAAGTCCCACATTTATTTTTAATGATAAAAGTTATTAACCATTTTTACAGTAATAATGTATTTTGGCCTTTACCAGTATAGTTTGCCTGTTGCTCACCTATGTGTAAACACAATGTACTACTGCAAACAAAAAAGGTACATTGTAATTTTAAAAAAAGATACATTCTTATTTTTTTTGCCTTCCTTCATGCACAAACACAGTAAGTGACATTGCAGGGCAGTCAGCATGCATACACAACACCTGCAGACAATAAAGATACATTGCAACTTGCAGAAAAGATACACTGTTACGTTTTGCCTTTTTTTCGTGCAAACCCACCAAGGGGCATTGCACGATGGTTAGCATTCTGGACATTAATGGATGTAAAAAATAAACCTGCTACCAAGCTTTCTCTGTGGCAAAAGGAGTAAGTTTATGGCCGCACTAATTCAATTATCATCAACCATTCCATTACTGAATCTAAAGTACCTGCAATCTGGAAACAATTGTACACTTTACCTGTCCACAAGGGAGGTAACTCCTCTGAACTTTCCAACTTCAGACCAATTGCTATCCTATCCCCTCTTTCCAAAATTTTGGAGAAATGCATACACAGACAAATTCTTCATTTCCTTCTACAAGAGAACCTACTTGGCACCACTCAGCATAGTTTTTGCCCTAAACATAGCACCTCCACTGCCCTCATTTCTTTTGTTAACACCATATCCCAAGCTAGAGACCAAAACAAATTGGTCTCATGCCTATTTCCTGATCTCTCTAAGGCTTTTGACACTGTGTCCCACCCTCTTCTTTTAAACAAACTCTCTGAACTTAACCTATCCACCTCCACCATTTTCTGGTTCTCTAGTTACCTCAGTGGCCAATGTTAATCTGTTAAATGGCTTTCTGCAACCCTTCCTGCTCTACCTGTAAAAATGGGTGTTCTTCAAGGATCTATCCTTGGCCCATTACTGTTTAACATCTTTACATATCTATTGTCTACATCCTGCCTGCACTTATCACTCAACCAATATGTAGATGACTCTACAGTTATCACCATAGCAGATACCCTCAATGACTTAAATACTAGGACCCAGAATTCTTTCTTAGCTGCTGAAAACTGACTCACTAATAACCAGCTAATACTAAACCCAAAAAAAACTAAACTTCTGATTTTTAACCCAAATCTATGAATCATCTTAAATCCTCCTTTTCAGTATCTTCCTACAGTAACATACCTATCACTGTGGAATCACATACCAAGCTACTAGGAGTCATCATTGATGACCATGTTATATTTGACCAGAACATCCTTAACAACATTAAGAAAACCCTCCAAAAGCTCAGGCTCCTTTACAGGAATAAAAAAATTCTTATGCAATAAAGGCAAAATTGCCCTACCCCATGCCTACCTTCTCCCCAGCCTACTTTATGGCTTACAAATTCTCACTGAACTTCAAATCACTTTCCTAACAAAACTAGAAACTACCTACAACAAAGCTGCTAAATTTGCTGCTGACCATTCCTACCACTGACATCACTCTCTAGCTCTTAAAAAGGCAAACTGGCTAGAGCTTCCTCAGCTACTACTTCTCTCCCAGCTTCAAATAGTACACTCCATTGTATATCTGCCCTCCTGTCCCAGCATTTCCAGTCTGGTCTCCCCCTACACTCCACCAAGGACTCTTCGTAGCACAGAACAAAACCTTCTTTCAATCTACAAGCCCAAAACTAAAACAGGACAAAACATTTACAGCTACTCCTCAGCCCAGTCTTGAAATAAATTTCCACTGGAGAGTCGTAACTTCATTCACCGACATCAATTCAAAATTGCTAATAAAAGCTTTTTGAACAATACATGGATCCGTCAGTGTAACCACCTGCCTTGAAAGACCTATCCCTACTATTCCCTCTCACTCACACCTTCCCCCTTCTCATTCTCCTTCTTTACTCTTAAACGACACATTGACTTAGACATATCTACATCAAGTTTTATATTCTACTAGCATGACTGCTAATTGAGACTTATTGATGTAACCAATGTACTTACCTCTTAATGTGCTTGTACGGACTGAATGATGTTGTTAGAATGTAATTATTCTCTGTGAGTTAATCAGTTACCTGTTATTATCTATTTACATTTTTATTATTATTATTATTAGTAGTAGTAGTAGTATTATTAGTATTATTATTATGTATCTAGTTTTGTTATTGCATAAGTCATACTCAGTTGTGGAGTTTTTCTCCCCACGCTTTCACTGAAAAAGGGCTCTCACTCAGTCAGACTAACCCAGTCAACAAATGTCAAATAAATACATAAATAAAATAATAAAGGTGAGCCAGGGTTCTAATCTAGCATACTCCAAATCATTATTAATGCTGTTCCACTTAATTTTGAATAGCCATTAATAAAATACAGATAATAATACATAACAATAACTATGTATAGCAATAGATACCATATGAATTATATGCTTGCCTGGGGGTATTCTGGCAATTATGTTTCTGTAATTAAAAGTTTCTTTTCTGCACTGGGATGTGCTTCATAATTTACTGATAGTCATCTATAAAACTCACATGATACAAGTCTAGCTAAAAAACAGAATGTGTGGTCTGGTCCAGAACTCGGAAATCTTTTCTGAAAGTAATACAAGTATATCCACATGAGAATGCTTAAACCAGGACCTTGTCAGGTCACACACATACATGGTTAACAGAAGTGTGGCACCACTCACTCTTTAATGTTTCTATATAAGTAATGACCACTTCTAACAGACACTTCCTCTGTGTCAATGGTGAAAAACACCTATGTGGAAAAATAAGTATTCTGTGTTTTACATAAGTTTGAATCTCACATTGTACAAATTACTTTTATCAGAGTGTAAGGCCCCACAAAATATGTTTTAAGTCATAAACTTTACACACCCCCCCCAATGTATGTCTTAAAAGCCAAGTCATCTAATGGGTATAGCAGTACACATTACATCAATTTATTTCAACTGTCACAACATATCAATATCATGAACTGGTAGGAAAACACTTTAAGTGTTGCTGGATGACCTGAGCAGACATGTCTGGAGCTAGAATGGAAGGTGTCCAATTTAGGGCTCAAAGACGGGGTATAAAGGAGTCAAGAATATTCACTGCACTCCTCGTAAAGTGTCACAGCCATAGACCGCTGCAGGAGGTACTATACTTTGTCTCAATATAAATCAGAGCTTTAGAACAGTTTTGCCAAGGCTTTCACCAGTGCAACTGGCATTCAGCACACTGGGGAGCAATGCAAGCATCATTACAATGACCTTCCTAACACCTCCAAAAAGTAGTCACTTTTGAGGAAGGTATGCTGGATTCTTCTTATAGGTTACTGATAAATCATTACAGCTGAATTCCTGCAGAACATGTATAATAACAATTCCCGTATTTTATGTCAATGTCACAGATTAATGGTATTATTCTGATATCGTCCATGACTGTGTCTGCTTCTGTCTACTGCTGTCTATGAGCCTGTTGCTATGTGTCCCTGATTGGTTGTGAGCTATGTTGACATTACAGTCATATTCAAGCAACTCATTTTCTATGCCTTCACTTTGCACACTTGTTACCTTCACAGTAAGCACATACCCTTATTGTATATGCCATCCTCATTAAATGTCCTTTGTAGTGATCATGTCAAGATGTTTATATCACAACCAATCATCTCCATTGATATGTAACTTTGTGTGACAGTCACATAATATACCATAATGTGAGATGATATGAATATACTCTGCACAGAAGGTGTAAACAGCAGTACTTACTGTAATAAGAACATATGTGATTACTTTTCATGCTACTGATGTACAGTGCCATGCCCTTATTTGGTGTACATTACCGTGTTTCACATGTCCTTTTCCTCTTTCTTCATTCCTACCATTCATGTCTGTGGGACTTTTCATTAAGCACACTTCCCCAGACTAATGTCTTTATACTGCATTTTGTGTACCCTTGATGATCACCACAAAACCTTTATTTCAGTATGCCAAAAACATGTTGCAGTATATGTGACATCCAGATAATATCCCACCAGACTGCCAACAATAATGTGACGTACCCTACTATCCTGGGTCAGTAACTAAGGAGCTTCACTCCTCACTATTGATTCCAATGTGAGACTGTCACTTAAACAGGAGTAATATTTCACAATGTTGCCCTAAGAGCACAACAGGAACATTATCTATAACCTGGGAGTGGAATGCATACTTCTGTCCACCCCTAATGTAACTCCTTTTTACACACTCCAGAGCAATGTGCCCCAGTTTAAGACCTCAGATACACTTCAATAGATTAAATCTCACATATCCAAACACTTCTGGGAAAGCCTGATACAGATTTCTAGCTGTGTCCCTACCTCGAAATAATAAGGTAATGCACTGCCACCAATCAGAGAGTCTTCAACCCCTTTTAAGGTGGTGTCCAATTATGAAAATTAAATATTAAAACAAATAGTAGCAAATGACCTAACCAGAAAGGCTTTCAGAGTGGTCCTGGGAATTATCAAAGCAGGTATAAGCACTCTCAAATCACTAAAGAAAACACTGATTGACCAGACACAATGTAAGTTAATATAAATATTTAATAATGAGCAAAATGAATAAAAATATAAAACAGTAATTTCCAATAAACAAACACAACTTAATCACCAGGAAAATGAAATAAATACTGTAGGAAAGAAATCCAATATTCAGAAAACTCTAATTTATCTAATTGCTTAGTTATGATTTTCCTATCTGACTAAAGAACACTGCCCTGATTTAAACTAAATTATTACAACAGTGCTAAGGCAGGTTTACAGTCCTTGGTAAGTTCTTTTCGGGTATCCACTACACAGTACATCTGTGAACAACTCACAAGTATAACTGACAAATGACAACTATAACTGACAACTGACTTCTGACTTCAGCAGGCTCTTTTATAGACTAGCCTAACTGTCACAACTGTTCCAGTTCTAATTTTCATTTAATATTTTGGAAATCGACCAACAGCTGTTTACTAAAGTTCCTTCCTGTCTTTTAGCTTCTGAGAGTAACACATAGCAACTGTGAGCATTCCAATAATATATTCTGCAGATTAGCTGAATCTGAGACAGTTTGACTTTAGAATCTTTCTTCACAAACATGTGCAGTTAGAAATGTAAAAGGACACTGTTCAAGTCTTTGAAACATTCTGTACAAACAGATCATAAATCAACATATAAGAACCTATTTACAATATCATAGCTAGTCATGCTGGCATACAATACATAGCTTAATCTCAAATTATGTACAATATCTCAGCCAGACATGCTAACACAAATAACAGTGCCTAATTTCTTCATACCCCCCCCCCCATATCTCAAGCATGGTTTTCAAGTGACCCCTGAAAAGCGACGCTAGAGAAAAATGGATCTGTGTGGGAATATGAATGCACTTCTCTCCTGGGCAATCCATTTGCATTATTAACCCCAATGCAGTGTTTTTCTCCTTCTGAGGAAAATTCACTGAGCACAGCCCCCACCCCACATTTTGATGCATCCACTTGCACAAATAATTCTCTGCTATAATCTGGGCTGGGTAACACAGGGGGTCCTCCCAAAATCTCCTTAAGTTTATGGAGTGCGTGTTTGCAATCTGTGGTCCACACTACCTTATCTGGTTTACTTCTCCTAGTTGGGTTAGTAAGGGGTGCAGCCACTGCACAACAACTGGGCACAAATTTTCCACAGTACCCCGCTGTTCCTAGAAATGCTCTCACTTACTTTTTAGTAGCAGGAACTGGCCACACTTGAATAGCTTCAAATTTGACAGGTTCTGGCCTAATCTTACCACTCCCCACTCTGTGCCTTAAGTAAGTGACTGCTGCCATACCCACCTGACACTTACTGGGTTTAATGGTTAACTTTGACCTTTTAAACTGGTCTTCAAATGCCCATAGCATAGTCTTTAATATAAAGGTTGAACCTCTCCACAAGACCATTAGTCTGGGGATAGTAGGGGGTGATCTTTACATGTTTCACCCCACAATGCTTCCACAAACAAGTCAGCAGGTCTGACATGAAGTTGGCACTTTGGTCAGTCAGTATCTCCCTTGGAAAATCTACTCTGGTGAAATTTTCTAGCAAAGCATTTGCCACCTTTTCTACATCAATATCACCTGCAAAAGGAATATTAGGGAGTACAGCTAGAAGTGGCAGATGGTAAGCTCTAGGCTTTTCCAACTGCTGCACAACCTCACATTCCAGCCCTCCCTTAGGAGTCCACTTTTAATACAACAAACCTTTCTTCTCTGCCTCAATATTACCTGCACAAGTAATATTAGGGAAAATAGCTATAAGTGGGAGATGGTAGGTACTGGGCTCTACCAACTACCATACTACCTCACCTTCCAGCTCACCTCCTGGAGTCCACCCTTTATACAACAAACCTTTGTTCCCTAATACAGACTCACCTTAGCCATCTCCTTCAAGCTTTGTAATGTAGGGTCAATAAGTTGAGCCTGTCTCAACTCTACCTTTGTGACTCTCCCAAGATCCCCTTCCACAGGAAACCTAGTAACTTCCAACCGCTGTACCTCACTGTCACTCTGAGTACTATCATTCACCACCTTGCAGTCACCTTGTCCAAGGGAACATCAGTATCTCCCAGCAGCTGTGGCTCACTTTCAGACTTACTGCTACAGGATAGCTCCTTTTCTGAAACAGTCACCACATCAGTCCAACTTCAGGTATGACATCTGTCTGGGTTTCCCCCAGGCTAACGGATCTACATGCCTTTCTCCAGGCTTGACTGCATGTCACTGCATGTACAGAAGGTACTGCATCATCACAATAATTTCCTATCAGGATATCTGCAAGAATATCCTCAAACACACCTACTTGCTTGTTGCCTCTCCCATGCTCCCAGTCAAGATGAACTCTAGCCATAGGTTTTTGGAATGGCAGTCCTCCCAAAGCTCTGACTGTAGTGGTTTGTCAAAGAAAGTATTTCTCTTCTCTAACCACTGCAGGTCTCACAATGGTTATATCAGAATCTCTGTCTCTATTAGCAGTAACCTGTTTACCATCTAATAAGATAGGATATAATTTTTGGTAATAGATTGGCACCCCTCTTGATTCCAAACAACTTACCATTGGTAGTTTGTCATCCCCACTTGCTGTGTCACTCACATTTTGCTTCTCACCTTTTCCTCAATGGACATTTGACTGCTATATGGCCCCACTGGTTACATTTGAAACATGTAATTCCTAACCATGCGCTTGGACTAGTAGTTTCCACTATTACTGGTGTACTCTGTTGGAGTGGCTTTGACTGCCCCCATGGGGTCCCTTATGTCCATGTGCAGCATTGGGTATCCCTTTCTTATGCATTGGTGCTCTGCTTGCTAAGTAGAGATTCCCTTTTCTCCCCAACTCCTCCACAGAGTTACACTCTCTTTCAGCTAACCAGATTCTCGTGTTATCAGGCAAAGTACTGAGGGCTTTTTCCCTCATCAAATCATCTACCAGTCCCTCAAAAGTGGTGACCTAACACCCACTCGCCCATCTGTGAAGGCAAGTACTTAACTCTGCAATATAATCATGCACACTTTCATCTACCTTGCATCTATGTTCATGAAACTTTTTTTCTATAAGCTTCAGGTGTTAGTTTAAAACAATCAAGAAGACAGTTTTAACTTTAACATAATTCAAGCACTCTACATCAAACAATTTTGATATGGCCTGAACAGCTTTCCCATGGAGTAAGAGAGTCAGAAGCTGAACCTAGAGCTCATGGTCAGCACCATACTGTCTACATACCCACTCAAGTACATGAATAAAATTATCAAAGTCATCCCCATCCCTGTAGTGAGAAAAAAGTTTACTGACCTTTACAGCTTCTGGGGTCTAGTTATTCCCTTCTCCATTAACTCCATGACCCTCTGGAAGGGTAAAAAGTTCCACTTTTTACCAGTGATGTCATAGCAGTGATGTCTCATGTTTTCTTCTAAACATCTCAGTCTCCAGGTGTTTGGATTCCAGTTCATACTGACGCTGCTTCTCTTCAACCTCCAGTTTATATTGACACTGCTTCTCTTCTGAGTCCAGTTCATATCGGTGTTGCTTCTTTCTTTCCTCCACCTCCAGTCATTTGGCCTCCCTGCACATTCTCTCTTCAGTCTCCAGTCATCTGACCTCCAGTTCCAGTCTCCTTAACTCTTGAGAAATTCTCTGGTACTCCAAAGAAAAGGTGAAATGTTGTGTCTTTGCAGGCTGCACATCCCCAATACCAAACTGAATATCCTCAGAATGGATGGTCCGAGCTGAAATTGCAACTAAGGCTGAAATCATTGCTTCCTTAGTCAGGTTAGCATGTACCCATCCTCTGGCTTCACACTCCTTGGCAAACTGATTCTTTATCAGCTTGATATAGTCTTCTGCTGACATCTTTGCCTCCTGTCCCTGACTAACTAATTAGAAATATATAAAACTGTGGTGAATTCAGATTCTGTTTGTTTACTTTGTGTCTGTTGAGACTGCACACCTTAATGACAACCACCCAAAAGCCACTGAAGTCCAATTAAAAATTCCACGA
>NC_056729.1:246363730-246381230 GCF_019279795.1 Protopterus annectens | reverse complement strand
TTGATGATGGAAATCAGTACTTACATGGGAAGAGTTGCCATCATCCTCCCCGTGTACTTAAAGCTTTACCTTATTGGGAATTTTGTAGGATTCGTCGGTTATGTAGCGATGATAAAGAGTTTGAGGGAGAACTAAATAAAACTACAAATTTATTTCTTAAAAGGGGCTATGACATGCACATTTGGTGTCAAAGTGTCAATAAATTGAAAAGGGAATGGAAGGGTAGGCAACAAAATAGATCACTATGCTATACTGCTGGAGAACAGCAAAAAGTAAAGAAAGAACAAATGTTCTTTGTAACTACCTATAGTCTTTGTAATGCAGAACTGGTAAAACTGGGGTTTTCTTACTCAGCACAGGGATTTTGTGCATAAAATAGATAGAAAATTATATGTTTCATACGAAAGGGGAGAGAAGTATTAGAGACATATTAGTGCATGGTAGATTATTTTACCTACAGATAAAGTAGCTAGGAATGTAAAAATGAGAGAACATTTCCTTGTGGGAATTGTAACTGTTGTGTATATATAGCTAATAGTTGTCAGAAAATAAATGGAAAAAAAGTACATAGTTCAGGACAATTATAACTGTGAAACAGAAGATATAATTTATGTATTGAAATGTCCCTGTGGGAAGTTTTACACGGGAGGGAAGCAAAAGTACATTTAGGACCCATTTATTCGAACATATTAGGGGCATTAAAAAAGGCAAAATAGAAAGTCCAGTAGCAATGCACTTTTAGATGTATCACAATGGCATACCTGATGGGTTACAAGCAAGTATTTTAGAAAAAGTTTACATAGGCCAGTATGATAATGATAATTTAACAAATAAATGATTGTATAAGGAATCTGTTTTTTTTAGGTATGATACCTGGGTTCCCAATGGTTTAAGTTGTGAATGTAATTGGAGATTTTTAATTAATTAGATAGTGAGTTAAATGAATATTTGTAGACTGGGCTGTGTTGTATAAATGGAGGAATTTTGTATTGGGTGAATATACCGTTGAAAGGCTTTTTTAGCTGAGGCGCTAGAGGAGAGATTGCTTTATTTTCTCTGATTTTATTGTTTTTTTCATGCTAGTAAAGTTCTTTTATTATCATCTAACCTGGTTCTTTGTGGATTTCTAGCCTATTTGTGGTGGTTGCATTGTTTTTCTTTGGTGTGGTTTAGATAGTTGGAAATACATATTACTGGTAAAGCATTTAGAAGCAATGGATGATAGAGGATTTGTTTAGAGTGATGTAAATTTAGTTTACAATATCTTGATAGATGTAACATTTTATAGTACACAATAAACCCTGTTGAAGTTATTGTTGAGGAATGCAGGAGCCAAAGAAGAAAAAGTGTCTTAGGCAGACAATATAGATAAAGCTATTGGTGTAGTAATGAGGGAAATGAATTAGGATAATATCAGGTAGAGAGAATAAAAGTCTTCAGACGGGTAATAGAGGTATATATGAGAAGTCTATAGTGCTGGAGGGATGATAATCAGCCAGGAGTTAGACAAGAGCAGAGCCAAAAGTTAGATAGGTAAGTCTTGAGAAGTATTTTGAACTGTGAGGGATTAGCAGTGGTTAGGATGTGCTAGGGCATCTGGTCCAAGGCCTGGAGATCAGATTGGAGTAGAGAGAATCTCCAGAACAATTCTGAGCTTTTGTGACTTGTAATAGAAACTTGTCAAAGGATCTCAGCTTCCTTTTATTAGATTGAGGTTGAAGTAGATTATGGAGTGCTGGACACTTGTCAGGTTGGTATACTATGCCACAGGCCATTGTAAGTTGAGTGAATGTTAGGAGATTGGGTAACTCAAGCCAGTTTAGTTGGGGTAAGGTAGTTCAGTGATGGGATCTATATGGGGAGTTGGTAGCAAATCTGGTAATTTTATTGTAGCAGGCATATAGTTTTGCAGGGTCTGTTTTCTTCAGGTTGGTGAAGATAGGAGACACATAAAAAAGACTAGAGAGTAGGTAAGTCCTGGCAATAGACTGTCTTGTGGAGTCAGTGCAGTAAGGTTTAATTCTGTAAAAAGAACCTAGTTTTATATGAACATTTTTATGATTAGGACCAAATGTTTATCAAATGTCATGTTATTATCAATAGTGATACTGAGTAGTTTAGTATCTGATTCAGGTTATATCTTGGTATTATTAGATTAATATATTAGAAAGGGGGACAGGAGGTTTGAGGTTTTGTTATTTGATAAAAATGATTTGTTTGATTTTATTGGGATTAAGAATTAACTGAAAGTCAGAGAGCCAAAATTCTGCTGCTGAGTAGGAAAACTGGGTTATTTCTTGGAGTATGGAAAGTGAAGAGGGCATGCAAACAGGTGAGGAGCCATCTGCATACTGTATGAGTGTGGTGAAGGGAACAGCAGTATGGCATTTATTGGTGAAGATATTAAATAGGAGTGGGACTAGGATTGACCCTGCGGAGCACCTAATGTAACAGGTAGCAGAAAGGAGAAATCACATGGCTATTTTACAGCTTGTTGTCAGTCAGATAAATAGTTGTGGAACCGTGCAAGGGCAGAATGGCTTAGTTTAAGAGATAAAAGTTCATTGAGGAGTTTTGGATGGGAGACGGTATCAAATGCTTTGGAAATGTCTAGGAATATGGAGGAGACTAGTTGACCATTATTTCTGAATTGGTTAATAGTATTTGTGAAACTTAGGAGAGCTGTAGTGGACTATGTTTGGGTCGGAAACCATGTTGGTAATTGGTTAGAAGCTTATAGGTTAGTAAGTGATTCATGAGCTGGGAATGGAAACATTTTTCTACACATTTTTGATAGAAGAGATAGAATTGCAATTGACCCATAGTTAGAAAGGTCTGTGCAGGTCCCTTCTTTATGTAGTGGTATAATATAGGACATTTTCCAGATTTTGGGAACGTGCTGTTTTATTATGGAGCAACTGAGCAAAATAGAGACTGGATAAGAGACAGTGTCAGCTGCTAATTTCAGATATTCAGAAGGTAGATTATCATCAAGGAGGGAAGTAGATTTAAGTTTGTTGAGCATTTATGGTTCTGGTTTGTTTGGGGTTGCGGGAGAAGGCACTGGATGTTTCCTTCGGATCTTTGGGAATGGTTAGAGGTGTATCATTGTTAGTTTTGGTTGCAGTTAATATGGAATTTGTAAAGTAAGTATTAAACTGAGTGGCTATACTGTCTATAGTATTTGTAGTGATGGTATTTGGATCATGGATTGACCTGGGTATAGTAGATGATTTATGGTAACCCAGAACTTTTTAGGATTGTTTTGATATTTTTGTTGGGATGCAATGTAATGGGATCTTTTGTCAGTTTTGATCTGTTTCTTGGCTGCATTTCTTAGTTGCCAGTAATAGTCAAGGGTAGCTTGTTTTTTACCGGACTGATATTGTACCCAAGCTTTATCTCGGTTAGCCAGGGAGCATAGTTTGGCTTCACTCTAATAGTTCTAGGAGGTGCTTGGTTGTTCAATATGTCTAGGAATGTGTTATTAAAGTATGATACAGCAGCTTCCAGTTGGAGTGATGTTAGTGGGGTCCAGTCACATTGCTGTAGGGCTGATATGAATTACTGAGGTGAAAATGTTTTTGTTTCATGTACTATATGTAGTATTTTTGGGGGAGGGTAGATATTGTCTGAACAGGTAGTTGGGTAGATGGTTGCTAATGCTATCTAGGCGGCATCCTGACTGGTAGGCAAGTGACAGTTTATTGATTAAAATCTAATCTAGTATTGACTGTCTATTAGTTTTTTGTTAACTCTAGTTGGGGATTGTGTTAACTTGGAGAATCCATACAAGTTTATGAAATTTGTGGGATTATCTGAAGTGCAAGTTAGCCAGTCCATATTAAAGTCACCCATTACTAAGGTTTCTTGAGAAAATGTTAAGGATGACCAGTGAAGAAAGTCTTCAGTTATGGTGGGGTTGTTTCCAGGAGGAATGCAAACTGCTATTATAGTTATGGATTTATTGAGATTTATTTCGAGTCTAATAAATAGTAACTCAGCATTATTGAATTTTGGAGGGTTTAGTTCTAGGCATTCAAGTTTGACTATCATTTTATAAATAATATCTATACCTCCACAGCATTTGTTTAATCTGTCTAGTCTATTGATGCTGTACCCTTGGATTAGAATTTCATTGTTGCTTATCACAGGCTTTAACCAGGTTTCAGTTACAACTTCTATATCAGGAGAGAAGAGTGAGAGAGATGCATGAAATTCATGTATTTTATTCGCTAGACTCCTGAAATTTATGTTTAGAAGTAAAAGGTTGGATTGTTTAAGGGTAGGGTTTGTAGTAATGTGAACCTTTGGAAGGAGTGGTATGTTTGGCCCTTGTGGGTTAATTTTGGGTCCTGGATTTGGATGGATATCACCACTAAGTTTGAAGTTTGATCTTAAATTTGTTAATCGGTTTGGGTGCTTGAGTGTTAGTTTAGTATATCTGCAGAGTATTTGAGGTGTCGTTTGTTGATGTGGATATCTATATGTGAAGAATGCTGCTTTGGTGGTGTTAAAGAGGTCTGATGCTATATCAAAGTGCGTGACTTTAGTATGGCATGGTGAGGGGATCGAAATGGTAGGGGAGGGTAGACTGTAAGAAGTTGATGTTGATATGATGTTAAAATAGAGGCCAGGAAGAGAATGATTAGGAGAGAAGTGTGTTATAGCAACATTGTGGAAATTGGGATGGTGACAGCTATAAGCTGTTTATGGGGGTTAAGCTAGGTGGTGAGGAGAAGTCTTGATAGGCTGTGTTGTGATAACGTGAGATTAAATAGCTGCAGATAGGCTGGCATGAGTTAGGGGGAGGAGTAGTGAGAGGAGGTAATGAGGAGGGAGGTGAGTAGAGAATGGATAATGTGGAGGGAGGTACTTAGTGGGAAGTGTGTAGGTTGCTATGTGTTTAGGTTGGACATAGTTGTACTATTACAGAACATCAACTTTACAGAAAGGTTCAGATTATCGAATACTAACATCCTGCTTGCATCAATTAAAATAAATTCAGTTTTTCATTCATACTTGTATCATTATGTACAGGAGAAGCATTGATATTATGTACAAGAAAACTAAACAGATTTTTCTTATAATTTTAGTTAAGAATAAGAAGCAACATGCCATCATAATATAGGGTATTCATACATCTGAAGAAGTGTGGTAAGTTAGGCTCTGACAAGTAGAAGTTTTAACTGACTGGTGGTCATTTACATCATAGGCCAAAAATGAAAAGGCTAGATGAAACTGATAGTACTCGTCTTAAACATTTAATAAAAATTATTAACTTGGTGCTATGTTAAGAAACAGTTCTTGTCTGGAAAGACCATTCAGCAAACCACACTTGTGTGAAGCTGCTCTATCAAATGGACTTAACACTACAGTTTTATTTTATGTGTAGTACAATCCCACAGCCCCACCATTCAGGAAGCTTTGAACTGTAAATTACATTAGCATTAGTTTGACGTCACACAGTCGTGGGGTAAATTATAAAGCTTGTAGTGTCAAATGTTTACAGTGGAATGAGCTTGCATGACCAGGGTCCACTTACAAGTGATACAGGCACATAAATGAAAACCAAAATGACCTTTAGTGTGAAACGTAGGTAGGCATTTCATATTTTGTTTGTCCGGCATCCTTCTATGGACCAGCAGTTTTACGATATATAATCTGGAAAAGTTCTGAATAATTTCAAACAACTAGCCTAATGTTAACAGTTAGAGTTACCCTATTATTTTATTAGAAATAAATTATTTGAAGTTCTACTGTAGAGAAGAGAGTTGAGAATTGGTTTTAGTTTTCTCACTTTGTGTTCTACAGTTGGATAGGCACCAGGTGTTACAACTGACCTGCCAAACAGGCTTCTCAGGATAAGGTCCAGATGATGCCAGTCTTCATTCATCTTTTTTAGTGTATTTAGAGAAACAGAGCCATCAATCGATGTCTACAAATTTCTTCTATTTGTGCATGCAGTTTTGTTGATTTAGTGCATAAAAGGTTGACTAATGTTACAGGTTCTGGTTAGTTCTGATTTCTTCAAAAAACAACCCTCTATCAAGGTCTATCTCCACCACCACACCTTCCAGTTTTGTTTTGGAACAGGAATTACAAATGTCCACTCTATAAGTATATCTCCCTAACATCAAAGGCAGTCATTGCTCAACAATGTTGACCGATGTGCAGTACATTTTCCTATCATACCCGAACACTAGTCAGTGGTGTGCATTTGAAATGAGAAATTCCCACAACTTTAATATGATCTCTCAGACAGACAGGTTATGTAAAATTACCTTGACATTCCTGCTAAGGTTGTGCTTATGTTAATCAGCAGGACATTCTTATTGCTAGCATTTCAACTTAATTAATTCTGACTATGACAAAAAAGTTCATCATCTGTGTACTGTTCACCATCTGGGAACAACTGCTGCTGCACTAAGTACTGATTATAATGCTTTATAGTTCATGTCCTCCAGCAAGTTAAGTGAATATTAAAAACAAAGAATAATGTTTAACAGGGTGGGACTTTGTACAATAGAGAGACATAATGCTTTTGATTATGAGTAGCTTTTGTAACTAGTTCTATCTTTTTTTATAGTAAAAAGTCCTGCTAAGAGAGGTGAGATACACAATGGGATTAACTCTTAATGCCTTTATAACTGAGTAAGTAAATAAATATTTAGCTAAGCAGGCAAGCAAATCCATAAGTAGATACTTACTCTCAACGTGCAATCTCAGTATAACATCAAAATCAATACTGATTAAGTACCCCAGTAATGTGCAGTCTCAGTATGACATCAAACTCAATACTGATTAAGTACCCCAGTAATGTACAATCTCAGTATGACATCAAAATAAATACTGATTAAGTACCCCAGTAATGTGCAATCTCAGTATGACATCAAAATAATTACTGATTAAGTACCCCAGTAATGTGCAATCTCAATATGACCTCAAAATCAATACTGATTAAGTACCCCAGTAATGTGCAATCTCAGTATGACATCAAAATAAATACTGATTAAGGACCCTGGTAAATACATCACGTGTTGAGAAAAAAAGAAATATTCATCTCATTTGTGAGTGATTAAGACTGAACCTTGCAGTATCTTGCAAAATATACTCCTTGGGGGGAAAGGAAGTGCATGCCAACCTCACTAAATTCTGTGAGGGAAATACTAAGAAAGCTATCAAAATGCTCTGTGTGATAAAAAATTTGACAGAAACAATTTCTTCATCACTTTTTCCTCCATGTCCTTTTAATCCAAAGTTTAACAGATCATGAAAAGGAACACAATGTTCCACCAATCACAATTTGCAAAAAGTCAATTATTCATCAATTTACTTACTTCAAAAATTCTTTCAGCTGTTAAAGGTTATATTTTATACATTTTTGGCCTATATGATGCAGACCATTTGCTGCCACTGCTGTCTCTCCTTGATCATTTATTTATTTATTTATTTTATATTTGTTGACCGGGATAGTCTGACTGGATACATGTCCATTTTCAGCGGAGGCCTGGGGAGAAAAGCTCCAAGATAATAATACACATTGAACATTTAGTAAATGCTAGTTTCAAGCAATTTACATTAATAAGCAATACCAGCATTTAGCACATATAGTGCTTATTATAAAACACTTTATAAAACATAACATTATTTTCAAACTTAAACATACATAACATTACATTCAGGTTTAAGACACACTGAGCAGCAGTTATACAATTGACCCTTCCTGAAATGGAGTAGTAGAAAAATGTTAGAAGTAGTTGAAGGTAAGGCACCTAAGAAATAGAGAGGTCACAAGTCAGGGTTAGTGCAAGGACATAACCAATGAGTTTTGAAGTATTTCTTGAGTTTGTTTTTTAATTGAGTTAGTGAGGGTTCTAGGGTCAAGTCAGCTGGGAATCTGTTCCATATTTTTCCAACAGAGTTGGCAAACAGAGAGTCCCCAGCTGAGCAATTGGATTTGTATGTTTGAACTAGGAGTCTGGTGGATGATCGCAGTGTCTGGGTGCTGGTGTAGGGGCTGATAATATTTTTTAGTGCAGGTATATCTTCTGGTTGGTAAAGGACTTTATGTGCCACTATTAGCTGGCTGAACTGCAGTAGGCTTGGCAATTCAAGCCATCCTAGGCGATTTAGGTTGTGACAGTGGTGTGTCCGGTAGTCTGTGCAAGTAGCAAATCTGGCAATGTGGTTATAGCAGAATGATAGTTTATTAAGATCTGTTTTGTTTAAGTTGGAGAATAGAGGTGAGTGATAGAGAAGAGTTGATAGCAGATGGGAATGGTCAATTGCAGTTCTAGCAAGTGGGGTAAGGAAAGGTTTGATTCTGTAGAGAGCCAATGGCATCATGGATGCTAGGAGTCACTCCTGACTTCCCCCCAGACCTAATTTGAAAGTGTCTCATGGTCTGAGCAAAGATTTAAGCATCCCATTGCAGTGTTATACTCATGGCCACATGAATTTCTTCTACTTCTATGCCCTACACATTTCCTCACCTCAACACCCAGCATGCAATAATTTCAGGCCATTAATGTTTTACCTCTTCAATATAGCTACTAATTGTGCAAATTTTGATTAAGCATAGCGAACTGATTAGAAACAAATACCATTTAGTTCTGCATGGCAGTCCATCAGCACCATGTTCAAGACCAGGGATTTTAACTCTGCATAAAACCCGCGGTCTTAAATAGTCTCACAGTTTCTACAATCTTCTGCAGATTGTTGGTGTATATGAATAGTACATAATTTCTCATTTTCTTTCTCTATTAAACCGTGTTTCATAATAGTCGACAAATTGCTCACAGCTACTAAAAGCTCTTCAAAGTATAAGGCCCTTAAAAGCTAGCAGGTATAATATTCAGTGCTTACAAATCATATTGATAGGTTATTTAAGTAATAACCCATGACTGGATGTGGGTAATGCTGAATCAAACAAAGCCAGCTGTGGGTAAATCCAGCATTACCCACACTCAAGTAGGTTATTACTAATGACATTATTTAAGAAAGAAATTGCTTACCTTTCTTAACTAATGTCTTTGTATAATGGCACTGTAGACTTCCTCCATGTTCTTCCACCTTTTCTGATGTACTGTGCTTGAGTAAGAGACTTACGTTCCCATGTTTGCAGAGTGCATCAGTGCTGTTGAAGAGAAGCAATGGAGAAAAGAGAGTCTCTGTTGCTGTAGTTTTTTTTTTTTTTTTTCACTGCTATCTTTTATTTCAAGACACCTGGATAAAGCTCAGCACATGGGTGAGGAGACAAAGGTCTGAAAATAGGGACATATTGTAATGCTCTTATAAACTTAGAAAGTTACTGGAATGAGGGGTTGTTAGCATGCCTTTTCTGAAGGATATGCAGCCTAAAACCTCAATTGTCTGCCATTATTTAATGACTTCCATCCCAAGTGGCTTGCCAAAAATGACTTTTTTTTAATGAGGAAAAGACCAAAACTGTGAGGCAAAAATCTAGACATTCTACAAAGATCCAGACAGTTGACAGGTACGAGAGTCTGCCAAGATTTTAGGATAGACTGCAGAAATACAAAGAAAATCAGGTATATTTCTGTTTGTTTATTTTTCAGGACACACCTGATTCTTCTTGTATTCTGCTCTGCCCTCTGTAGCACATTCAGATAGAAAAGTCTGGTGGCTCAATGATACTTTAGCGGCCAGACTTTTTTTGTTGGTATATGCTCGATTTGCAGTGAGCATGCTGGTTGGGCGGTCCAATCAGGGTGCACATTTTTGAATGGCAATGAGCTGTTATTCTATAATGATTTATATTTATTTTATGCAAGTAATCTCCGTGGTATCCCCAAAGTCTCAAAATAACCCACTAAAGTGTAGTGAGTCCAAAAACAAAACAGTGTAAGAAACTTCTCTGTGTGGAAGATTTTCAGTCCATATATTTCTAGTTAATCACTGCATATTAGTCAGGTCAGACAACAGTAGTAGAAGTAGCGAACTTAAACTCGTTTTAAGTCAAAACAAAACAAAACAAAAAAATAATAATAGAAAATATATAATAGTACAGCATTACTAAGTATTCGAAAGTAATCCAAGCAAGGCAGGCAGTCTGTTTCCAGTCGAAAATCCTTTATTAAGTACACAGACAAGCAACCCAAGTAAAACAAAAATAGAGTAATAATTTCCTCACAAGCTTTCTAAATATATATATACTTTTTATCAGGCATTGGAGTGGTTTATTGTGCTGTAAAACAAATTGTTATTGGTACACATGTTAAATTCACATCCCCTCCCCCATCAGTGTGACATTCGAGCTGGTCCTGCCCTACTTAGTAACTGTCATAATAATATATAACCCTTATGTACTTTAAATAAAATTTATAATTATATGGTACCTCTTATTTAACCAGATTATTAAGTAGATTTTTAAGTCTGTGATTTTAAACAAGACAATATACTACATGACTGGAAATATATAAACCTTAGTTAATTTGGCAATCAAAAAAATATATAAATATATACATATACATTTTGCATGTAAAAATCAAGTTCTATTTTCATAACCTATTGTTAACAAAGATCGCTTTCTTCCTTCTCGGCTTCTTCAGGTCTGTATACAAGAACCCTAAAACCAATCTATAAAAATATATATAATTGTATAATTAGTTAGTATTGTTATTATACATCATTTTGAATAAAGTGGAAAAAAGAACCAGAAAAAAATAAAAATAAGAAAAAATGTATGTATAATGATGGAAACAAAATATACACTTAAATTACAACTGATTTAAAATGGTATTTAAAACCAACTGGTAGAATAAAATAAAATAAAATACAGCTAGTCATGTAAACGCTGTGGCAGTTTTCTAAGTTGCAGTGCACTTTTAATTGAACAGTAGTAGTTTAGTCCAGGCTTCCTAAAAGAGTCCAGTTTTAATTGCCACATGAGTTCATGTTTCTCCAGAATATTCGGGATGTCTCCTTCAAGATCACGATGGGGGAAGGGATGTGAATTTAACATGTGTACCAATAACACTTTGTTTTACAGCACAATAAACCACTCCCATGCCTGATAAAAAGTATATATATATATATATATATATATATATATATATATTTAGAAAGCTTGTGAGGAAATTATTACTCTATTTTTGTTTTACTTGGATCGCTTATCTATGTACTTAATAAAGGATTTTCGACTGGAAACAGACTGCCTGCCTTGCTTGGATTACTTTCGAATACTTAGTAATGCTGTACAATTATATATTTTCTATTATTATTTTTTGTTTTGTTTTGTTTTGACTTAAGACGAGTTTAAGTTCGCTACTTCTACTACTATTGTCTGATCTGATTAGTATACAGTGATTAACTAGAAATATATGGACTGAAAATCTTCCACATAGAGAAGTTTCTTACACTGTTTTATATTTATTTTATGCCTAACAACATAATGAATTGTGTAAATAAATTGTGTTTTGTTGCCAGGCAGGGACACATATATTTTATTTATTGTATAAAAGGGAGATTGGTAAAGTATTACTTCATCAAAGACAGACGGAATTAAATGGCAAAATATGAGTTCTGAAACTAACTGAATGAAGTCCATGATTAAGAAAAAAGCATGTATATGGCTATTGGAGTCTGTTATGGCATCTTGACTGCATTATTTGAAAGCTGAGGGTCATTGTGCATTCTGGAACTATAATATATGTCTACAGTCTAGTAAGTGGCAGGAAACATGGTGGTCATTTTTTCCCCTGGGTTTCATGTTTAAGTGCCATGAAAAGGCATAATTGCTTTTCACTGGGGTGTCCTGGTGAATAAGATTTTGCTTTGGAATAACCTTCAGTCAATCCAATTTTCAGATAAACTTTGTTCAGTTTTAAAACCTTGTTAATGTACAACTATATGTCCTCTGTTGAGCAAAGACCTATTATAAATCTGAATTCAAAGTAATGGTCTGTTCAGATGTGAGTAATAAACATATTCTAATACAGCTGTGTTGCATGTATTTGAATAGGGTCTATATTATATTAGCGAAAATCCTGTTAAGTGAATACGAAAACACCGACACATATTGCGTGAACCACGAATATGCCGAATGCACTAAACCGCAAAATTCAAAAAGTCGAATCCCCATAGTCGGCCAACTCCACCTCCCACTACATACTGCCTACCCAAACAAAATAAATAAACCACATACATACACTAACCAAAACCCTACTTCTAACCCTAAAGTAAAGCACCAATACCCTACTTCTAATCCTACACTAAACCTTACATACATTACTATCTATGCACTTACCTTAACCCGCACCCTAACCCTAAGGTCCGTAACTATCGCACACTTACCTTACGGAGCTATACCGCAGACAGGCCAACCATGACACTTCGATATTTTGAATTTTGTGGTTTTGGACATTTGGCATTTCTGTGGTTCATGCAAAACATGCTGCTCTTTTCATATTCGCGTAAAAGGACTTTCGAGCATCTGAATGGAACCCGTTTGAATACTAGGAGTTGATTTCGCATTCTGTTTGAAGGACACATTTATTTATTTATTGCATTTGTTTACCAGGGAAGTCCACTGGGCCTAGGAGAGCCCATTTTCAGTGGAGGCCCAGGGAGAAAAGCTCCACGCACGACGTATACAGAAGAATACAATTTCAGTTACATAAATAGCTAGTTGGCAATACAGTAACAATAATATGCATGGATTTTAACATAAAGCAGTATAATGTACATGTCAAATTTAAAACTGTATTAACAATAAGAAGCTTGGATAAGAATTTAGGAGGAACAATAGCAGAGCAAAGGATGGAGGGAAAGTTTAGGAGAGGTAGTAAGGTAGGTATAGAGAGAGGATGGGTAATCAAGGTTAGGGAAGGTAACAGGGTTAGGACAGATGGGATAGTTACAGTGCTGGCAGGATAGAAAAAGAGAATGGGAAAAGAAGTAGGAGAAAAAGCAAAGGGGTAGAGTAAAGCTAGCTGTGTCTAGCAAGAGTTATTTTTGGCATGGACGTAGCCAGCAAGAAGACAGATGTTGTCTAAGAGACTTTTTAAAGAGTGCAGGGCTGCTGATGGAGGTTATACTGGATGGGAGGGAGTTCCAGAGTTTGGAAACAGTGAAGGAATAGATTAGCACTAGTAATGACCACATTAATTATTGTCTGAAATACAAGACTGATTACTTAGTTATCAAGGAACGTTGTAATTGATATAGATATCGTTCATTAAAATCGATATGCTAAACAATGCTGCTGCTTCTCTGTACATTATTCTGAGGGTCATATTAAGTCTTGGGAATGTCTGCCATTAATGTTTGGTCTTGAACCTCAGTGATGATTGTCTTGACTATGGCTTTCTCAAGATTTGCATTAGTGTGTTGCCATTAGTTGAAGGTTATTATTTTATGTGAATTTATAAAAAAAGTTTTCTTACATAATATTTGTCTACTAGCTAACTGCAAACTGATTTTGAAAGGAACTAGTTAATTATATGTATAAGCAGAAAGACACAGTGGACTATAGTTGTAAAAAGCAATAGTCTGGTAGAGACAACATGAATTTTCCTTTTTAAGATTATAGATATAATTTGGGGGATTGCATGTGGTTGCAAGGCAGGCCAGCAAAGTTTTAACAAGTATTGTTATAGTTTGTCTCCAATGCAAGACATCACTGAGCATTGACAAGTGCTTGTTTCAGTTGCTTTATCACATTCAAATTATGAACCCTTTTTATAACCGCATACAGTACTTATTACAGACTTTTAGCTTTGCAAATAAAAAATGATTCGTAAATGTCCTACAAATAGATGTATTAAGTCTAAAACCATGTGCAGTTGATAAGTACTCTTACATACAGGGAAGAAGGTAGAGAAATCCTGTTAAACAAGGTAAGGAAAATACTTATTTAATGGTTGTGGTTCTGGCAAAGATAAAGTGGTAAACAAACCATTAGCTGATTTCAGCTGAAGCTCAGCAGTTTTGTTATAGTGCCATGCCATATCACTTTCTGTCTGAGCCAGTGTTTTAATTTCTGGTAGAAAAGGAGGCACATAAACAATTATCAGAATAAGTACAATTGCACTGGACACCAGCAAAGTGATAAATCTGCAGCTGTGTTTCATCTCCCATGCTCGACACAAGGATTAGGTTATCTACACACAAACAGATGATGAGCATAACAGAGAGACATATGAATTCTGTAGGTTTCATTTGACCATTGGAGCAGTTCCAGTGTGATTTTGTGAAGGTATCAGGAAAAGCAAATTTCTATCACAGATATCTTTTTGTGAAAGCTACACTGATGGCATTACTGTGGCACTGCACAGCAGTTAACATGCCAACCTTTTAAAACTAAGGAAATAAATTCTCATAGTTGTACTATTAAACACTTAGTAGCTATACTTCCTTGGAGATTAAAAGAGCAAGGTGACTGCCCAGAGGTATAAAAACTGTATGCTTTCATTTATTTAGACACAGTAAACAAATGGTGGTGAGCAATGTCTTGTAAATGAATTTGCAAATATCACCCTACACAGCTGCTGCAGTGACATATTACTGAAGCACTGTACTGAGCTGCTATAAATGTTTTTATAAACAGATCAGCAGTCAAAACTATTACTGCCAGCATCTTTAGTAGTATTACTTATTAAATCAAATGTCTTATTAAGGGAAAATATGAATACTTGGCTATGATTTCCAGTAAATTACATACCATAGTATTTACGGCTAGGACAGAACATACTGTTTTGAAGTAATGTCTGGCAGCATCTTTTGATAAAAAAGATCAAGCAATTTGGCAGCAAGTTAGAAAATGTTTTGGCATGATCTGAAGCATTTATGACAGAGAGAGAGAGAGAGAGAGAGAGAGAGAGAGAGAGAGAGAGAGGGAGAAGGAGAATATTTAAAAGTAAAAAAACCTCAGTGACTGAATATCAGCCACCTCAGCTCCTTTGCAGTATATACTACAGCTATCATATTAGTTTTTTTTAATATGTACTTTTACAAAGCACATTTGAATCAGATGTATGAATATCATGCACATTTGGACAGAATGCCTGCTGAAATTGATAGTGGTAATAGCTTTAGGTATCAGTACTGCATACCTAAGAAAATAATGAAAGAAAATGTGCATAGCAAAATAAACCGTTTTAGGTTAAATAGTACTGAACCATAACATCTTCCTACCAAGCAATTTACTGAATCACAAGGAAGTGGTCAAATTAGACATCAAGGTGAGTTAGCCTGCTTATAACATGTTACTGTCAGTTATGCAGGCATGGGAACAGTTCGATTGTACCTGATGTTGCACAAGTGTCAGGGTACTGACTTCAGGCGAAATAATCTATTCTTTGTGCTGCTTCAGTTATGCAATTGTTAGTCACTGTAAAGGGAAGATAATAGCTTCAGATGGAATACATTAAATACAGACTTTTTGTACAGACAAATTATGTAAGTGAATTGCCATCTAGTGGAAATTTTTATTATTTCTCCCAACTTGACAATATTTAGAGTGTTTTCTCTCTCACCCTCTCTCACTCTCTTCCCTAATATGACCATTTATAATTTTATAGTAACACTAGGCAAATAAGTTAAAGGGAAATATTGTGCTTATACACAGTGTCAAATGGTCGTTATGTTATTAACAAGTGTGGATTATATTATTATTAAGGAATGGGAAATGTAGTGCTGACATGCAATGTCAAATGGAATAAATAGGCATGAATTATACTAATGTTAAGGAATGGAAATAGTAGGAAATTAAGGTCACCAGAATGCCTGTAATTATGAAGAAATAATAAAGCATCACAGTGTACAAGGAGTACTCCATTGTGCAGAGAATCCTAGTATAACTCAGGCCAAATTCCAAGATGACTTGGATGTGGGCTAGCACACAACGACGAACGATTATTCCACACCCAAGTCTAGAAGATGGGGCTTCATCAGTTCCTGTTCAGAGTGTGCTACTCAGGACTACTGGAGCTCAATAACTGATTCCAAAAGTGGTACTTGCCTTGCTTCTCCTAAATAATTTGTCATTGTACAATGGCAAGGTTCGGCAATACACAAGGCTGAATTACTGGTGAAACCCATCAAACTGAATAGGCTTCTCAGAAAGGCAACAGCTGCACCTGTAAGAGGAAAAGGGTACTGCAGATAGTAGCTGGTGGGAAGCCAGAGTGCCTTCAGTACCTTGTTCCACATATGGTTGGAGATTTACTGAAAGGTTCAAGAGTTCTGGGAGGAAGACTATGACCATGTGCATGCATGCGTGGGTGTGTGCAGTCCGAGCAATTCCCTGAACTGTTTTGGGGATAGATTGCAGTACAATTATGTTAGAAAACTAAAGTATTTCATGGTTGCCCCAAATGCCGGTCCTGTTTTCAGGATGGAGTGCTGGCCATCATGCCTGTATTCACAATCCTGCCATTTGGGTTGAGCTCTTGTGCTGGACTGCCTCATGGCCATGATATGTCAGACTTGGTATTGCAAGTAGGCAACTCTGTTGCATCTGAGAATTTCACCTGGACTCAGTGGCCATGCTAAGTCCTTGGGGAAGCTTAGGATTTGTTCAGAACACGGAAATAGATTCATAAATATAGACTTTTGACAGCCACAATTTTACCTGCCTGTACTTATTTTGGGAGTAGTGCTTTTGTTTTACTCCTGGTGAGAGAAAGAGCATAGGGACATTATTTCCTGGAGACTGCTGATCACCATGTCAGGTAATTGGGCCACAAGTACCAGTGTGAGATGTACCACCATAGATTATATGAAGAGCGACATTTTGGAGTTCTTAGAATATGTGATCCAGGTTGGTACAAGCCTAGCATTGAGTAGCTTTCTACTGTCTCCAAGGATGATGCCACAATACAAACAGAAGATGACCTACTTTCATAACTGGCTCAGTTTCTGTTGTCATTCTAAGGAAGTGCAGTATTTGTCAGCATGGAAGAAGATGGTAAACAGACCATGCTGCTTTGCAAATCAAAACCAAGAAAATCTAAAGGTATCACTGCTCAGTGCAAGGCGTCTAAAGAAGAAACTCCACTCCCTACAAGCTCTCCTTACTCTAGAGAACACTGATGTTTGTGCAGTCACTGAGACATAGTTTAAGGATATAGACAGCACCCCAGCAGTGCATGGGTATAATGCCTTACACACATTTGGACCAGCTACCACATAGGCAGGGTCTAAAGGCATAGATGTCTTCCTTTACATCAAAACTAAATATAACTTAATGCTGGTCAGATAGGATGATGCACTTGAGCTCTTCCATGTTCAGATCACCATAGGCAAAAACCTATACCACTTCCTTGCAAGTTATAGGTCTCCTATATGACCCAGGAAACCCATAATACATACTTAAGCTTACTGGAAAGACTCACCATCAAACCTATTACCATATTTATAGGTGGCTTTAATTACTTCACTATTAATTGGAAATCATTTATGACACCAAATAGGCAGGGCACTACAGGCACAGAAATTCCTGGATTTTGTTAACAATCTTCCTGGACCAGACTGT
>NC_056729.1:246298730-246361230 GCF_019279795.1 Protopterus annectens | reverse complement strand
TTCATTTCTATCACCTCTAGCTTCTTCAACTGTTCTGCCTTTACTGCCCAGGTTTCTGTACCATACCGTAGTACTGGTCGCACCACTGTCTTGTACACCTTACTTTTCAGCTTCTTTGGTATTCTTCTATCATATACTACACCTGATACTCTATGCCAGTTGGCTGCAGCCCCTCTGATTCTAGCTTTGACCTCTTCATTCAGACTACCCTTCTCCTCAACCACCCCTCCCAGATACTTGAAGTTGTTTACCTGTTCCACTATCTTCCCATCTATATCTATTCTCAGCTTCTTCTGATTTCCCCAATCTGCTGCCATTACCACTGTCTTATCTGTGCTTAGTTTCATCCCGTGTGCCTTCAGATTTGCATTCCATGCTCCTGTCCTTTGCTGAAGTTCTAGATCAGAGTCTGCCTGTACTGCCACATCATCTGTATACAGCAGATTTGTTGCTCTGACCCCTCCAACCTGTTTGCTGATGTAGTCCATTACCAGTATGAACAGCAGTGGGCGCAGAGCTGAACCCTGGTGTACACCCACTCCCACTGGGAACCCCTCAGTGAGGCCAAACACTGTTCGTACTTGAGCCACTGGGTCCTTGTACATAGCCTGTACTAATTCTACCAATGTTTCTGGGACTTCAAACCACCACAGTACCGCCCAGATCAGCTTTCTTGGGACCTTGTCATACGCTTTCTCCAAGTCTAGGAAAGCCCAGTTTGACTCTCTCCTCTTCTGTAGTTTCTTCTCAAGTATCTGTCTCAATGCAAACATCAGGTCAATTGTGCTGCATTGATGATTTAATATAGACCCTATAAACCCATATATATATATATATATATATATATATATATATATATATATATACACACACACACACACACACACACACACACACACACACACACACACACACACACACACACACACACACACACAATAATCTAGACTTTGGACATCATGTATCTACAGTAGTGAGAAAAATCATTCTATGTTGTACAACTTAGAAACATAAGTATGGCATCTAGGTCCAAGAAAGTCATTGTTCCACTATATGGCATTCATCAGACATATCACTGAGTACAATGCCCCCTTTGGTAAGTGCTTAACAATCAATCAAACAACACATCCAACAATTGGAATGTCCAAAAAGGTTCCTCACTAAAGAATACAGGGCATAAGTAATATGTCCTATGCAGACTACCTCAAATCCCTATCCCTGTTTTCTGTCTCCTACAGGGTGTTAAGGGTAGATCTATGCCTGGCATACAAAGCATTGTTGGACCCCACCCTAATGGACCTATTATATATCCACAAAACAAACACCATCAGAATTACCAATTCATGAGACTTAAAACCTTGACTGTAATACAAATTGGACCTGCAGGAGAGACAGGTATATATTCTAGAAGGTACACCTTCTCTGGAACAGGCTCCCTAACCCAATTCAAGTGTAACTTGGACAGTTGGATGGGGAACAGGAAATTCAACCCTGGTATGGCACCTATATTTCTAATGGACACAGGTAGCCTGTAAATGGTTCATCTCCTAGGCTTCTGCTTGTAAATGTTTCATCTCCCAAACCCCTGCTTATACTTATCAGGGGTACCAGAACTTGTCAGAGATTTGGGATGCATGGCTAGGCTTGAAAAGGCTCCAGTGGTTGTTAGCTTAGTGCACACATACGAACCTGTGAACCTAACAATACAGTAGTACTTATGTAAGTTCTATCTACAACAACAATGATCAATACACAAACAGTGTTACAAAATTCTTTACCGTTCTACAAAAGCATGTTCAATAATACAAAGGTTCTTAGTCATAGAATGGCAGACTACAATAAATGGAATAAAAAAACATTCTATGGGACGCACAAACAATTGTGTAGGCTTTGCACAAAGCCTACATGACGTTTATGTGTCAGCACAATGAGCAGAACCACTCATTGCATATGCATGCTGCTCATCACGCTTACACGAATACAAGCAAATTTTTGTGGCCAGCAACAGTGCTGGCAGTCGGAAAAATGTGCTGAGCAGCACAAGCACACAGAGTGAACAAGCAAGCTTGCCTATGGAAAAACCTGTTCAGTGTGCTCTTGTGGACAACACGAAGAGCTACATAGGCAAATAATGCATGCTGTATATAGGCAGGGCAAGTGTACTGAGTGTACTATGCACATAAATCAAACATATGAATATAGTAATAAGTAAGAGGGGAGGGGAAATGGCAAGGCAACTGCAATACGTGGGTTACCTGCATGGAAAAGTGTACTGAGGACAATGTGCATAGAAATCAAAGAGATGTACATAGAAATATGTAAGAGGGGAGGGTAAATGTTCAAATTATAGTAAGATAATTGATGTGAAGGTGATTATGTCACAAAGAAAATTTTTGTAATAACAAAATTTTGCAATATGTTATGTCATAATAATTAATGATGGTCACACTTCCTCAGCAAATATAGATAAATTAAAGCAGACATGCTTTCATAGGACGTGACAGTTACACAAATTAACTTTGTAACAGGGGAGAATCACCATTTGCAAGGACAGTAGATACATTATGGGATATTTACTCAGTGTACATTTTGTTAATATAACATGTTGAAAATAGGAATGGCTCAAAAGCACAGTCTCCTTGCTTCAGGAGTGGTCTGACTTTATTGGTATGAGAGTACATTATTGAAATGATGATCTCATCAGCATGGTGCAGACAGTATGTATTTATAGACAGACTGAAAAGGGGATGTGGAATTGAGCTGATGATGTAGATGTTTCTCATGAGTGGGAGTTAAATGAGCACAGCTGCTGAATGAATCCTCCTGTGATGCTGTGGACCCACCACCACACACAATTTCATTGTTGTGAAATTAGAGCACCCTTCCTATGTAGTTCCAAAGAACACAGTACTTAACAAAAGCATCGCCGCAGAAGTTTGACTTTTATAGTGTGAGAGCGCACTTTATAGAGGATGACATCAGCATTGTGTTGCAGAGACAATGATGTTGGGAGAAGAATCTGACACTGATGTGGACTCAACATGAAGTGTAAAAGTGTCTCATGGCTATGACATTATTGAGACTGTCAGCAGTTAAGGTCATATTTACACAACTCCATACACACACACACACATACACACACACACGTTGATTGCTGTGAGATTGGAACCCCCTACCTACCTAATCATGCAATTTAGAGAACGCAGTACTTAATGCAAGCATGCACCCCTACGGAAGTCTGATGTTTATATTGTGAGAGTGCACTTTATAGAGCATGACATCAGTGTAGTGTTGCAGAGAAGATGATTTTGGGAGAAGGGTCTGCCATTGATATGGATACCTCTCAACTGTCCAGATTTTCCCAGAATGTCCAGATTTTTTCCTCAAACTTTTGGTCTGTTCTTCATTACATTTGTGGTTTTCTGGCAAATCACTGGGATGATCTGAGGAATTAAATCACAAAATAATAGTATACATTTGAGTTTCAGACTTCATACCCTTTAGAAAATGTATTTTAATACAAACTCCTGTTATTCTAGTTACTTTCTAAGTTTAAAAAAGCAATATTTAAAATCTGTCCCTATTTTTTGGCCTTTGTCCTCCTATTATATTGGGTTTTGATTAGATTTCTTGGGCTAAGATGTTGAGAGGCCTGGGACTCATCCTACAGTGTAAAATTAATTGCAGGCTTATACTTGATGGAGGCCAGCAGTAGTTAAGGTCATATTTACACAACTATACACATACACAAACATAAATTGACTAAAGTGGGATTAGACCCCCCTATCTACTGACACAATTTAGAGAGCACAGTACTTAACACAAGCACTGTCACAGAAGTCTGACTTTTATACTGTGAGAGTGCACTTCATAGAAGATGACATCAGTGTGGTGTTTCAGTAAGAGGATGTTAGAAGAAAGTCTGACATTGATGTGGGCTCACCTTACAGTGCAAAAGTAATTCTAGGCTAGTACTTGATTGAGGCCAGTTAAGGCCATATTTACACAACTACACACACACACACACACACACACACACACACACACACACACACACACACACACACACACACACACACACATGTTGAATGGTATGAATTTATTGACACAATCAAGAAGATACAGTACTTTACACAAGCTCCACTGCAGAAGTTTGATTTTCTTACTGTAGCAGTACAGTGTAGATAGTACTAGGTTCTGATTCTTAGTCAGAGAAGATATTGTGATGTTGACGGTTTTGTGCAAATCCATATTTGTTGATATGATGGGGTAAGTGCAACGTTATGATCAAGAATACATACATACTGTTGACTTACACCAGCTATGCTGTCATTGATGTATATTACAGAACTGAGAGTGACATGTACTGACATGTCTTGTGTAAATGACACACACATACTTATGAAAGACATAATGGACAATGAATCATTCATGGATCATCAGGCTATGATGATGGTATTTAAACCTTAATAAATGGTACTGATATTAGCTGTGGTATCTGCTCATGCATGGGAAATGTGGACTGTCAGTACCAAGCAATATTTAATGTTCCAATGGAAGAGGGATAGAAAATTATGATTTATGTGCTTCAAGACTGTATGTGGTTGTATATCATTTTTAAGTGTCAGTGCTGCAGTGCAGACCCAGCTGTCCAGAATGAAGTGGTCAGTTAAGTACACAGATCAGTACATTTCACATGAGCACATTAAACAGTTCCCATGAAATGAAGTAATATAATCCAGTATCAATACCTATTTCTGTTCCAGATCTCTTCCTAAAGTGCAATACTGAGAAATGTTTTTGCACAGATGTTGGCAAAGTGTTAGGACATGCTTGATTATACTTTGATGTTCTGAACTGGGACTGTGAAGGACCTCTGTTTAGTGGTGTTTGGTGGTGCTCCCTGCCAACCTTTGCACAAATAAGAATCATAGAGGAAATATTGTGATCCCAATTACATTTATAACAGATTATATTTAGCAAGTTGCATACACATGCTCTGCGTGTTGTATTATACCTTTCCATTTTAGCTCCAAAGCTCTGTTCAAAAACGAAATGTTGTGCTTGCTTTCCCCATTTGTGCAATGGTACGGAGAGCAAACAGAGTTCTCTGCTGAAGGAAAAAGTTAAAAACTTTAATTTGGTTAGCCTTCTGTAGTGAAAACAAGCTCAGTGCCGAAGACATTCTGGACAGCACTTAGTAGAGAAAATCCAACTCTTAAACTAGCTTTCTCTGTGGCGCAAGGTGTAAGCTCACTGAACTAAATGAAAAAGCAAAGTTAAAGCAGTGTTCAACTCTAGAATGTAGATCACTGTACAAAGAGGGTCAGAATGTGATTAGTATAATAACTTTTTATCATGACTTCTTTAAGAATACCTAGGAATTACTATTGTTAATATGTTTCCAGGCCAAATTACATGAGTAATAGCTACTGCAATAATCTTTTATACCTGCTACGTACAAGACATGCTTCAAGAGAAATCACAAGTTAAATGGGTGTACAATGGGGTGTTAAGGCAATTTTTCAATAACACCAGAAATACCATTTAGCATCACATACTACAGTTTCTCATTGCCAGACCTCGTGCAAATGTTGATGATTAAAACTGATCAAACAGAAGGGGCCCATATCCATAGATAGATACATAGTCAACTCATTGACAGGAAAGACACATAAAAACAGGCATTAAGAGTTTCACCTAATGCTGGAGTTGAACCGTCATCAAGATGAAAAAAAAAAATAAGTTTACAAGTTTGATCATTATCTCTATACTCCACCAAGAAAATCCTCCTTCATGCATGTCAAAATTACCCCTTTGAAGGGACAGTGATAACCTATTCAGGCAATGGAAGATGTAGCTTTTATTTGTTAGCAAAGTATTGGGAGAATGAATATGCCATAACATGACATTTACATCCATCAGCCTAATGAATAGTCAATAGTACAAATCACAGTAAGACATTGTCCTGTTCGATTCTCAGCTAGAGCATCTTCTGTATGGAGACATGTGTGAATGGGCGTACCTTCGTTGAAGGTTGTGCATCAGGGCCGGCAACTCGGCATGTAAAAATCTACTGCCAATCATTAGCGGACCGGAGTTCCGCTGTGGCGACCCCTAACTGGGAAAAGCCAAAAGACACAACAACAACAAAGAGATGAGAGAGAAGGGGTGATGTCAGAGACAGCTATACAGGCACATATGAAAGGGCAGTGTTATGGGGTCATTAATGTACGTCTTTATGGTGTGTCCTCAGTATTCATCAGTCATGTTCTGTATTAGTAACTCATGGTTCTGGGGATCAAGAAGCCGAAGAACAGGCAAAACCTGATTAAGCCATGATTAGAGTAAGGGTGGTTTACTAAATCTTCCTTATAGTAATGGATATATTGGTAAATGCTTAACTGGATAAAAAATTAAGATATGTGTCATGAAACATGCCATAGAAGTACATTACAGTAAGAAATACTGTGACATACATCTGGAATTGAACCCTTGATGCTATAATCAAAATGAATCTTCAGACAACTGATTTATGTCAATACTCCAAGAGGATGTTGCACTTGGCTACATCCAATAGTCAAACAACTATTACAGTAACTATCTCAATGATTTCCTTTTATTCTGTATTCCATTAGTGCAGCTCACATAAGCACCTTTGCACAAGGATAACCGAGCTACTGCTGGTGATAGCAACAATTGACCAGGTTTTGCATAGGACATGAACAACCATTTACCATCACTTGGCATTGGAGCTCAATTCTCAAGTCTGTACAAATGCTGAGGGAAAAAAGTGAAGGCTTTCTTATGGGCCATTTTTAGACATATGGGCTGTGTGTGATTCTATTTCTTTTGACCAGATTAAATGTGTCAAAATGGGGTTGGCAGGAAATTGGTGAAGATGGGGGCAAGTAGAGGGGAGGACACAGGGGAAAGAATACAAAAAAATTGCAGAAAGGCAGTAGAAGAGAACCATAGCTATCCACTTCTTCACAACATAAATGTAGAAGTGTAGCCAGAATTTGCTGATTATGGACTGTCACCACACCAAGACAACAGCAAAAATTATGTTCTGGAGAGCTATGTATGTGTCAGTATTTTTTTACACAGCTGATTTCGGCACTGTAGCCCCTTTCTGTTGTACTGTCCACTAGCCCTGTTAGCTCTTGGAGGGTGACAAAATCACCACCACTGCTAATACTACTCCTGGAGGGCAGCAGTGCACCAGCTGCCAGGACAGAGCTACCTGTTGCAGATGGAGCAGGTAGCGCAGGGGTTATGGAGGCAAATCTGACAGATTAGAACCCTGATGTGCTGGGTGTCGGTGTTGCAACTTGTGGAGTGATGCTAGGCTGATTTGCAGTGGTTGGTATACCTCTCTGTGCTACATGTCAGTTTTTGCAAACAGAGATGTATGACCACAGAACATTTTTAAGCCATATAAGACATTAATTCTCCCCCCTAAAAATGAGAGAGAAGGGGTGGGGATGAGACAAAAAAGAGAGAGAATGACATCCATGCCATATTGCATGACTATATCATTTCAGAAAATAAACAGTTATGATTATCCAGTCTATACACCTTTGCCACATCCAGGTATGATGGGAAGGCCTTACTCTGTTGTACCATTAATCAATTGCACTACTATGATATAAAAAAATACAACTACTTCTAACAATATTGCCATATTGCATACATTTACAATAGTTAGGGTCTATATCATATGAGCAAATCACACAAATTGCGAATGCTCATAAAATCGAACGTACCGGACCTTGAAGTGCTTTTTATGAGATCACGGTACAGTGAAGAATGGGATATTTGCCCTTTCCTCACTGTAGTGTGATCTCGGAGTTGGAATATGTATTTAGCGGGGGGTGTGAGGGGTGCAGCCCCCCACAATAGGAAGTTTGAGGTCTGGTACGTTTGATATTTTGAGCGTTCTCAATTTGTGCGATTCGCTCATATGATATAGACCCCAGTAGTTATTAGGCTTACAGTAAGACCTGATGCATATGTACCATGTGTCTCTCTGAGGCGATTTCATAGGTTAGTACTAGGCTAACTGCCCTTGTGGACTATTTTAAGCCTAACCAATTACCTCATGTCAGAATCAAACGCTATACCCTGTGTCTGTAAGGTAAACACCTTAACCATAATGCCAACCTCCTAAACCGATTTAACCTCTCTCAATGCATCTCTTGGTTCAATGCAATGTCTTCAGCAGCTGTACAACATTGAAGAAGAGAAGAAGAGACATGTAAGTATATTAAATAACAGTCTATGTGGTGTCCTACATTTTGCAGCATTTGATACTGATGTGTCAGTATACTTAGATAATGTGGGATGTCAGCAGTCCTAAACTCATCCTCCCATAGGCTAAGGCAGTCCTTCTTGTGCCATTTCAGATCATTATAGTGGTGATGACAGCTCTCTCCAGTGTGTGGGATGCTAGATGCACAGGGGACAGCTTTTGCTAATGTGTTCCAAGCCTCAGTCTTGTACTGAGATCCAGTATAGTTCCCATGCAGCAGCCTATGGCTGTAGTCCTTCATGAGGAGTGCCACAAAAATTCTGAACTCCTCAACACCCCATCTCTGTGCTCCAAATTCAGCACCATCATGTCCTGCACCAGCCATGCCTGCAGAACTCAAGCAGCAACTCTATGTGAACTGGTGCCAAATTCCAATCTTGCATTTAACAGCTAGTGTGCAAACATGCACAACTATGCCAACTACATCTGCACAATGGAAAGCACAGTCAGACATTTGTAAACAAAGTGGAAGTATTTTACCACACAGCAATGAATGTGTGAAACATGGCAGTCATATTTGCCATGTGTGATCTCATCCTATTCACAATTTTTCAGATGGCCAACACTGACAGGCTTAATGGCTTGGCTTGTTATCCTTGATGTTTTTCGAGGTTAAAAAGGATGGCTTGACACATAACTTTCCGGAATTACACACTGTAAAATGTTAATTAATGAATGTGGGGATCAAACCTAAGAAAGAAATAGTGCATGCATTTCTCAGTGCTACAGGAAAACTCCCTTTCAACCTTGTTCATTACAGATAAACTGCATTCAGTATGAATGGAAATATACTTCAGACAGGCTTGTATGTATGTTAGTTATTGGAAGTCCTGTGAAATGCATTCCTATGAAAGAGACAGTATTACTGTTTGCAAATGTATGTCAGATGGGTAGACTTTCATGAGCTGATTACTACAAGTTTGGGTATAATACATAAATACTTCACTCCACACTGTTATAAGCACATAATTGACCTATGTGAGGAGAGAAGATAATTTTAACTTAAAGTATTCTGCCCATCAGAGATCTGCAAGTGCATTTTAATTAATTATCATAATTATTCTGTTTAAGGAATTACACACACATTCAACTGTGTTTCATAACTAAATCATTTACGATATATGCTACTTAGAAAAATGTATTTATCAAAACATTAATGAGAAATTTCTTGCAATAAATCTAATTATTATAGCCATTTGTATGTAGCGTTACCTTCCTAATCAAAGTGTTGTTAGAAACTGCATTCTGACACCCTTTGTAAAAAATGAGTGTTATTTGGATTTGAACCTGGATCTCCTGCATTCTATCTCTAAAGGTAGTACACTTACAGTTTATGCCACAGAGACAATTGCATAGTGATTGGATGTTCTCCATTCAGTACTGTCCAGACTGCTGATGTCCATACAGCATCACTAATCCTATTTGTGCTACAGAAGGCCACCCATATAAAATGCTTAGCTTTTTTCTTTTAGTAGGTAAGCATGATTGCTCACTGCTCAGCAGCAAGCAAACACACAAAGTAAGAAACAGAAAAAGACAAAGCATATGAAAATCTGATGGAGGTAAGTCATAAATCTGGAGTAATAATTTCCACATTTCCATCACACTGTATGGATTTGAACCTCTGAGCAATTCTGTTAAGGGTCCAAAGTCACTGCATTTCAGCTTCTGCCACAGAAACAGGTATAAAGTAAATGCACATCACTCACTCATTAGGAGTACTGTGCTGCGGTGACAAAACTGTTTGCACTAAAGAAGATTACAGAAATGACATTGTTCACTCTTTCCTTCAACTGTGAACCCTGCTTGAGCTCTGATAAGCAGTGCTGAAATTACACAGTTAAAAAAAACATATAAAGCAGTTTATATTACACACAGCACAAGCTGCATTTTCATATTTGCTACAAACATTCCAATCAGCATGTAGTTTCAAGCTGGATTCAAACTCTGCATTCTCTTTCCTGTTTCTGCAAAATCATTTCATTTAAACCATGTGCTGCAATGACACGTGGATGCAATAAAGAATTTCTTCTCTTACTGCTTTTCAGAGTGCTGTAGCAAAGTACAGGTGTGCCACTCTGAAATGCACTAATGATGGCATCCCAAATTAAATTTGTCGGTTTGTAACTAGAACTGTGGACTCTCATTCACTGCTTTGAAACAGCACCAGTTCAAAGTACACTCTGTCATAACGCATGCAAATGAGGAACACCCAAATAAATGTTAGTTGTGATATATATCAGGGAATAATAATGAAAGTGCAGGATTGTGAAGTTTCCTAGGTGTTTGTGCGTGTGTGTGTGTGTGTGTGTGTGTGTGTGTGTGTGTGTGTGTGTTATAACCTGATTATATGCTCTGAAAGTATGCCTTAACTCTGTCAGACAGCACAACATATGGGTTTGAACCCTAAATTCAGTGCAATAACAACTGACATACTCAGTTGTGTTTTTTATCCCTCTTTGCCACCAACACAGGACCACAGACTGTTTCTTTCTCATTTGATTGAACATGTCTAGTTCACTGTGATTGACAATTACTTTATGCTAATAACAACCCAAACCATATTAATGTGAGGTTGCTAACACTGCCAGGTATTTCTTTTCTTTATTTTTTGTATCTTCCCCTCCTGTCAGCATAACTGCAGAAATGCAATGGTATGGCCATTTATTTGCACCTTTGTTTCAATGTGTAATATAGGTGAGAAACATTTCAGACAGATTTTTAAGCAGAGGAATGACAGTGTACTCTTAGTACTAGAATATCAGTGTTGTTAAGGTTGTCCTCATAGCTCTCAGGGTGCTTACACTTTTTACTTTAAGTATACTCTGCATGATGCAAACACTTCAGAGAAAAGATTCACTTCAGTTTTGCTTGTTTGTTGTAGTCAGAGCAGTCAGTTAACACTTGCAAGCCATTAGAAGCTAACAATTGTCATTGCTCCTCACTGCAATCCTGGAGGGTGTGCTTGTTTACATTTCCTACACCAAGTAAATGTTTTGGTATTTAGGAATGATAATGATTTCACACCTCATTTGCATCTTCACAGTGCTCAGAGGTCTGAATCTACACTATATAAAAGTAATGGTGTACCTATGGAAGTTGAAGGAGGGGAGATTGACTGAATACAGACAAACCATTAGTACTAGTTACTTGGAGGAGATTGTTCTGCAAATTACTGCACACGTTCATGAGGTGTGTTTGTCCTCTTCATAAACTGCTTTCATGTTCATAGTTTGATTGCATTTCAACATGGAGTCCAGGAATTTGTGCATGTGTAGCTAACAGAGGTGTTAGGCTTCTCAGGTGCCCATGACAATCTCCACAACAGTGGAGAGACCAATGGAAATTATCTAGGCAATTGGACTTTGAATTTTTGGCTAGTTGTTGATATTCCTGCCATCAAGCAGACATTTGCACAACTGCTGTGGTCATTACAGACACATTAACAGAATGGATGTAATGCTAACTTATTAATGTTTATTTTTTAATGGGGGCTCCCTCAGCTTGTTTGTAGTCTGAAATGAACATTGTGTGTTCAGCTGTTTTGTGTTGAGGATGGGTGCACTGATTTGATTTAAGGAGAATCATTTCTGTGTGTGCTACAAGTTTTTTTTTTCTGTTTTATGTCATGCAGGATTATGGCACCCAGGCCATCTGTTCCACACAAGGCAATATTCAGTGATTCAGAGAATGAGGTCATCCTTGAAACCTTATGCTGCCAATGATCATTCTTGCTTGACAGGGGCAGAGGTGATATGTCATGCAGAAAAAGTATATAGCAGCAGGTGGTCAATGACATAAACACAGTAAGTGGTTGTGCTGGAAATTATAATCAGGTGTGGCACTGTGCCACTGATATGATTACAGCTGCACACAGGATGGCAACTGTAGTAGCATGAGAACAGATGGCTATGGAGAGGGGGCCTGCTATGGAACCCTACTCACTGAAAATGAGCACTCTCAGAGATCCAGACAGCTCAGCAGAGGATTCACACAGGTTCCTGGATTATGTTGATGTGAACAACAGGCCACGTGAGTCCCAAGGTATGATATATATATATATATATATATATATATATATATATATATATATATATATATATAAGGTATGTAACGCCATTACAGACATCTTTATATGTTACTACTTTTGCATCTGAAACCATCAAAATGTGTATCTTACAAGACAGTAGGGTCCAACGGGGATTATGTTGGGAGGATGATCAGTATAATTGATTCTGAGATGCTTCTTAAGGGAAAGATAGGCAGACCATTATTCTCTTGTCCTTGTGTCATTTGCATTGTATTGCTTATTAGCCTTCTTTCCACTCACTTCCCCTCTTTCTGGGGACATCAAAATTATTGTATGAATGACCACCAACAGATGGCAACCACAAACTTTTTTTGATTAGTAATAACCATTACTTAGATGTAAGTCTGGGGAGAGAGTAAAAAGCATTGTATACCTTTAACATCTGAAATTGTTTAATAAGGCCAGTGGATATGTGAACCATAACCTAAGTGTCAGACCCCCTGCCTGTGCCTGTATATCACCACCATCATCATCAGAGGCTACCGATACTCTGACATCAGGTGGCACACACTCTACACTGCTACTGCCAGGATCATCTGTGATAATAATCAATAAACACAAGCAGGAGAGAAATATTAAGTGGAAATGATCCAAACTTGGTTATATACAATCATGTTAAACATGACCAAGTTTGGATCATTTCCACTCACCATTTCTCTCTGGCTTGTGTTTTTTTGATTATTATCACAGGTGACTCTGACAGTGGCAGTGTGGACCTTGTACCACCTGATGTCAGGGTATCAGTATCCTCTGATGATGATGGTGGTCATATAGGGGCACAAGCAGGGGGTCTGACACTGAGGTTGTAGCTCACATATCCACTGGCCTTATTTTGGACATAGTCAGTATGCCTACACATAACCATTCCACTCAGACCTCAGATATGGGACAGGTTGAAGGTGACACAGTTGATTAGGGTAGTACATCAGTTGCAGAGCTAGTTGAGTGTGCCTGTGGCCATTGTGAGGGCATGGCACCACACAGGAAGGTTGATAGAGGTGCTTGGAAGAGGTCTACCATCCACTCTCATCCTGATGCTGTTGTGTCATTATGCGTCACCAGACATATGTATAAAGCCATCATGGAGGCATAGGTACATTCCACAGGGGCCTTGGAAAAGATTTTGTGAGTCCTAAACATGGCACATTGACATGCACGATTGTCTGAACCATGTAGATGACTCATTGGATAAGATGAGTGATGCACTGGATTGGGCAGGGTCTGTGATGGAAAGTCTGCTAGGGGACTGCCAACATCCACACGTCCTTAGAGCTGCATCATCCTCTAGTGTTAGCCAACCTGACTGTGCCAGATCCTGCTCCCAAAATGGCACTACTTCCATTGCTGCATCAGTAACAGAGGTGTCCACACCCAGATGTGGTAGGCCATGGGGTCATGGTCCTGACATAGTCATGAAGAGATCTCATCTAGCAGACAGTGGTCAAGTTCAGGTAGCACTTCCACTTTGAAGCAGGGAAGTGGAAGTGGCAGTGTAACTCCTGGCAGAGGCAGTTTGTGTGGTCAGGAGTGATGCCATTGAACTCTCTACCATGCATGGCTCATACCTGATTGACTTGGCATGACATAGCCGTAGCACAGAGCTTGATTGTGTTCATGCAGACACACACATTTCACAAAAACTGTCCATACAGACCCACACACATGCAAGCTAAGAAAACCTTAACGTTGATTGGGATACATCTCCTGTTAGTGGCCCTGAGATATTTCCTACTTTACAGAATGCTCTGTGTTCCTTACTCACACACACTCACTACTTTGGTGTTGGCTTTGGCCTGCTGCACCCCCCCCCCCCCCCTTGGCAAATGATGATGACTGTGCCATGCCCTTTGTTCATTTGGGTTTGTCTTAGGGTTGCACGTATGTTTGATGCACAGACTGGATAGCCAAGAGTCTTTCACAGTATGGTGATCATATGCACAGTTAGTACATAACAGGACTGTGGATGTTTCTGCAAATACTCATTTCAGAAGGCTTTTTTTTCATTTGGTATTGTAAGACAGGCATTCAAACCAGTGATATTGCATTCATGTTTATTGCTCCACTTGTGAAACTGTTGATACAATTGTCCTGTTGACTGTTTTGTGTACAGTGGGAAAGTGACCGTCTTGATGCCAGTATACTGCAGATATCATTCTTATAAGCCAAGAATGCCATTGGTGGACACCTCACACAGATTCTGATTGAATACATTTATGAATATCAGTATGCAGGTAGTTTGTCTTCTTACACATGTCTTCCTATAATACAGGTTCTGCACTTACTTTGATATTACTGCAGTTATGAATGGTGTGCTTTGGGGCTGTCTCTGTTTGATGCTATTCATACACAAATATTACATGGGTATGTAAAGTTTGTGGATATCAGATGGCATCACTTTTAATATTTGTATGTGCTTATGTTGTTATGTGTATTTCTTCGCTGGTGAGTGTGTGTGGTATCATTTGCCTCTTACAGTAGAGAGCCGATTATCCGAACATTGATTATCCGAAACATCAATTATTCAAATGTAGCCTTCCAAAGTTTTTGGGTAGGAAAAATCATAAAATCTGAATATGTAAATGTTATATGTATTCGCTTGTACATATTTTTTGAGCTTGGAGCCCGCTCATGTGTGAAAAATATTCTTTATTGTCCACCGGAATCGCTGAATGGTTGAAAAGTGTTTTCCCTGTGTGCAGAAAAAAAAACAAGATTTTAGAAGTTTTTTTATCTGGTTCAATATATATTTGATTATCCGAACCATTTGATTAGCCGAACTTCCCTAGGTCCCAATTAGTTCTGATAATCGACTCTCTACTGTATTTGCTGAGTGTGTGTACTAATCTTTCAGTCTTAGGTGGTGTGTGTGTGTGGTATTCTTTGCCCTTAGCCAGGGCAAGGGCATAATGTGCACACCTATGTCTGCCAGCTACCTCTGCAGCTGGAGGTTTTTCCTCAGAATCCTTGTCTGTATGTGTTGGAGGTGCTGGTCCAAGCATGTGTGGTCCTGGTCCTTACTGTCTCTGTTTCAGCAGTTTTCTCAATTTGACAATGTACAACATGGCACAGACTGTAAGAATTTCTGTGCAGGAGCCTGAGTCATACTGCAGGGCACCCTCTGATGTGTCTAGATAGTGGACTGGTAACATAAGCATGCCAAACACACTCTCTATGATGTTTCTAGTTTTAGCATGAACATCATTGTATCCTTCTTCTGTGGGTATGTGTACATTTGTGAAGCATGTCATGAGCCAAGGTTCCAGTGTATAACATGCATAACTCAGAAGATGGCCTTGTGAAACATAACCCCTAGCAAACCTTGTATAAAGCTGCGAGGTGTGCCATATGCCCTGCGTTAGCTGCACACACATTGAGGATGATCCTTCGGGCATTACAGACAACTTGGCAGTTGACTGAGTGGAACCCCTTCCTGCTGATGTATGTCCTTCCCTGACCACCAGGTGGGGCTTTTATTTCTATGTGTGTACAGTCTATGGCCCCCAAAACTTCAGAGAAGTTCAGGAAGTTCAGGAAGTTTTAACAAAGACTTATGTATTACTGCTAACCAGTTTTTATCTCCCTGCACATGACTGTCAATCTTACTATGCATATGTTCTTTATTTTATTATTGTTTTGTTGAAATGTTTAATTTGGATACTGCAAGAATTGTGTCAAGGTTTGATTATTGCTATGCTGAGAAGCTCTATTCTGTTGTATAATCTATTGTGTCTTATCCTCTATCTTATCTCTCTTGTCTCCTAAAGATACTCTACTCTTCCCAGGCTTCTAGTGCTAGTCAGCAGGAAGCTAGGAACCCTCTCCAAATATCGGCGGGTCATCTCACTGCTTAATACTTCTACAATCCCTTCTCAAGGAAAACAGAAAAGTATGTCTGCTGAATAAATCAAACATAAGAATACTCTAGTGCCTGTACCAATTTTTACATGTCATACCCAGGCCTGAGCTAGGACAGCCAGTAGCCAGTGCTTTCCCCTTCTACATAACCTTTCACTAATCTCTTCCATCCCACCTGAATAGACCCCTTTTTTTATCCTTCTCATTCCCATGTTCTAATCTCTAATCTTCCATTGTTACTACCTCACAATCTAACTAGCTATACTAGACTTGCCCACTAGGTGGCGCCCTAATTCCAGACTTTCTCTTCTCTTACCCACTTTTTTCTTACATCACCCTCTTACCCCATTTCTTATATCCAGTACTCTCTGACGTGCTATTAGCTGTCTCTCTTCCTAATTAATTCTATTTTACTGTCCACTGACACCTCCTCCATCCCCTCTCCATTTCTCTTCCCTTCCTTCCTACCCCTGCCGATATATAGTCTACTGACACTTTCTAGGCCCTATTTATTTTCCTCTCTATCACTAGAACTAGCCTAGCTGATTGTTTTTTCATTAACTGTTTCTGTATTCTGTTGCTACCCGCTCCGTTCGCCCTGCGGGCTCACTCCGCTCCCCACCCTACCCACAATTCCCACACACCCCCAGGGGTCCTACCTTTATACTTCCTAAACCACACCTCTTCTTGTTCCTGTGACTCTTCAACCACACCCCTTCCTCTTTCCATTACCTTCTAACCACACCTCTTTTCTCTCACCTGTACTCTCTAATTATCCCCAGTGATATCACTTATTCTCTTCTTAACTCTCCTCTTTTCCTTTCTATCCTAATAACTCCCCTATTACCTTACTCCTCTAACTTTTATCCTCTCATTACTCTCCTCCTATCACATCTTACCCTAATCACTCTCTCATTCTCCACCTAATATATTACCATTCATCTACCAAGAAAGTACAGCTATTTATCCTTATAATGAAAACTCTACCCATCCCATGCTATATCACATGCCTAGTCACTCTCTCACTACTACCTCCTTTAATCCTTACACATCTTATCACCTCAATTGAGAATCCACTTGACCCAAACCTAAACTATCCAAAAAAAGTAACCACCTCTGCATACACACCTGTACTTCTTAGTCATGCTAATATTACATCCTCATCTAATTACACACTTCCATAATATCATAGAACTCTACATACAAAGTTTAACAATTCAACTGCAAAAAAATGTCTATCTCTATACAGTAGATTCAAAACCCTATACTATCTAAGCCTACTACTCTTTGCAAAGGATGGTGATATTCACCCTAACCCAGGCCCCCCAACAACTCCCATCTCTCTCCTCAACCCCAAAGAATCACCTACTCAAGCCCTTTCTAGACCATCTAACTCACTTTTAATTGCTCATCTTAATATACGCAGTATAAATAACAAAATAACTCAACTCAAAGCTCTAACAGAAATATATTCCTTTGATATTCTCTGCTTAACAGAAACCTGGCTGAAACCCTCAACCAAAGATAATGAAATCATCCCACCTGGTTATAATATCCTGAGACTAGACCGTACTTCCAAGAAAGGTGGAGGGGTAGCTATCCTATATAAACCTAGCTTATAATTAACTACTCATAACTGCAAACCACCTATAGACTCTAATGCGGAAATCCTAATCTCCAAACTTCTTCTTAACAATTCCAAATCCATCTATGTCATTTGTATATATCTACCTCCAGGAAATAACATAGCTACCATGGAAAATATAGTCTGCTGGCTTTCCCAAAACCTACCCCAAGAAACCATTATTCTAGGTGATACAAATATTGACTGGACCTGCTTCTGCGGCAGCCTCCCCTCAAACCATATTAACCTTTATGGATATTCCCAAACCATCACCTCCACTATCAGGATAAATAAATCTAACAGGAAATCAACCTTATTAGACTGGATCCTCATTGACCATCATCTTCACAACTATGACTCAGGAACCCTCCCTGATGACTTAAGTGACCACACTCTTACCTATATTATCAGACATAGAATCAATTTACCCTCCACAACATCAATTAAAACATAAGGTGTAAAAATAACTTTAACCCAGAACTTCTCCAGTTGGAACTAAGAGCATGCAACTGGTCACCCCTAAAAAATCTACCTCTAGAGGAAGCTGTAAGTTACTTTAACTCCAACTTCCTTGCCATCCTTAACCATCATGCCCCAACCAGACTAGTTAGAACTAAATCCAAACATGCTCCTTGGCTTACTAAGGAAACCAAACATAGAATCAATGTAAGACACAAACATTGGGCAAATTGGAGAAAAACAAAAAACGCTATAGACCAACAAACATTTAGACAACTAAGAAATGAAACTAAGAAAGCTATAATAACTGACAAAAAAAAACTACTACCTCCAATCCCAACAAGCCCATACAAATAAACCACAGACATTTTGGCCTAGTATTAACCAACTACTCCACCCAGGACAATCCACTACTCCAAATCCTCTAAATTCAGAACACAAAACACCAATAATCATAGTCAATGACTTTAACAACTTTTTTACAGATGCTATACAAACATTAGCCAGTCAACTATCTCCTAACAACTTCACTCTGCCTTCCAAACAACCAACCTTACCCCCTACTTTTCATTTACAACCTGTCCCAACATCATATATTCTAACCCTTTTACAGAAACTAAAACCCTGCTCCCCCTCAGCAGACCAACTACCTGCTGAATTTGTACAACAATCAGCCAAAGCTATTGCCTATCCAATTTCTATCCTAATCAATAGGACTATTACTGAAAGTTTTATTCCCAGTTTATGGAAAATATCCCATATAATCCCTCTCCACAAAGGAGGACAATCCACAGACCTCTCCAACTACCGCCCCATTGCCCTTCTCTCACCTCTGGCAAAGATCATGGAAAAATGCATCCACAAACAATTACTTGATCATCTTATGCATAATAACCTATTACCCAATTGTCAACATGGTTTTAGACCCTCACATAGCACTACAACTGCCCTTCTTTCCTTCACAGACTGTATTAGCAATAACCGCAACATAACAAACTCTCTTCTGCCCTTTTCATTGACCTGTCTAAAGCATTTGACATGGTAAATCACCAAATTCTCATCACAATACTAAAATCCCTGTCACTAGATACATCCTCTATTAAGTGGTTCCAGTCCTACCTGGATAAAAGGCAACAGGCCGTACTATGGTACAAGTCTCTATCTATTCATCTCCCTGTCAACCTCAGAGTCCCCAGGGTTCCATCCTTGGACCTCTACTTTTTTCCATATTCATCAATGATCTTCACCTTGCCATTCCCCAAGCTACATGCATACAATATGCAGATGACTCTACACTGATTTGCTCAGCCCCCTCCTCTTCTGAACTACTCTATCTGACCCAACAAGTATTCAATACAGTTGAGCAATGGTTCACACATAGATGCCTTCTCCTAAACCCTAAAAAGACTAAACTCCTCCTCTTCTCTTCTACCAAGAAATCCCTTCAACTGGATTTCACAATAAACTCTATCAATAATACCATTATATCTCCAGACCCATCCACAAAACTATTAGGAGTCACCATTGACAATAATCTGAACTTTGACATCCATATTAACAATACTATAAAAACAGTCAATAAAAAGCTAGGCTCTATCTATAGGATACAATCCTTTCTCCTACCTTCAGCTCGAACCACAATAGCACACACTCATCTAATCTCTTCTCTACTCTATGCATCACCCATTTTTACTAACCTTTCAAAAAATAATCTCAACAAATTGGAAATATCCTACAATAATATAGCTAGATTTGCAACTGGTAATCCTTTTAGAACCCATCACTGCCTTAATTTAAAACAGCTAGGTTGGCTTGACCTTCAAAATCTAATTACATTCCATCAGCTAACTATAGCCCATAACACTCTTTACAAACCTTCAAAAACACCTATTCTCTCGACACTAATCACCCCCTATAAAAACCTAAAATCCTTAAGGTCTTCTCAGAAACTTCTAGTACATACCAGTAAAACATATAACAAATTTGGCGACTCCCTTTTCTCTAATATAGTTGGGAAGGCCTGGAACCTCATTCCAAATGAACTCTCCATACTTTCCTCATTATCCTCTTTCAAAAACAAATTGAAAGTATTCCTGAAAGCATGCTGGTTATGTCAATGCTCTAAACCTGACTAGTCAAAGTGTCTCTACATACTCTACTCTGTCTAACCCATCTACTCATTAAGCAACTCTATTTTCCTTTTTAAACTATGTTGCATATTTCTCTTGACTACTCTGATTGTATTTACATCCCTTCATTTATTCTTGTATCATGCACTGCACATTTTACTGTGGTAACCTGTTTATGCATACTGTTAATACTTTATATTTGCTCATGTATCCTTATACTTTATTGTATTAATTTTATTGTCCTAACTTGGAGCTTAACTCCTCGGGCCTCTACTGAAAATGGACATGTATCCAGTTAGACTAGCCCGGTTAACAAATGTAAAATAAAAATAAATAAAATAAAATAAAAAATAAGTGCACTACAGCATAAAACTCCTGCATTGTTCTTACTCTCTCCTCTGATGTGCGTGGAAAATAGATGTACTACCTTGCATGTTCTAGCATAGCATTAAGACACTGGTGCAATATTCTGGAGGGTGAGGCCTGTAACACCCTTAGTTTATCCCCTGTGGGTCTCTGGAATGTGCTAGTAGCTAATATCCTTAATGTTACACATGCCTTAGTTTCCACTGGTATATGATCTCCGCAGTTTCCCCTGGGCCTGATGTGGGGATGGCAGAGGTTGCAAGGTTTCTGTAGTGTTTCCCTAACAACCCTGCATTGCTCTACTGTTTCAGTCTCATGCAGTCCATGATATGTTAAATGAGGTCTCAACACCCTTCTCCTTGGATGTGGCCTATCAGCAGCATCAGCAGCACAGATTTGAGCCTGTTGCACGTACACATGCAAAAGAGCAGCAGCAGCCCTAACTTTGCTTTTAATTCTAAATGTGATGGTGGTTGTATTCCAATAGGAGTTGGAGTTCATGGCAAAGGGTTACACCATCTCTACAAGGTTACTTTGTAGCGTATTGAATGACTCCGCCATCTTGGATTGGTTGATTAGCATGTAATTCAGCTGCTTATGCTTTCATTAGCATACTTTCCTGTTTACCTTTATTTGGCAGCTCTACATGACGTGTAGAGCAATTTAATGAATACAAAATAGCGCGCTGTCATTTATATATCACGGTAAGATGCATACTATAGAAGCTTGGAAATTAAGCTGTTCATGAATCTGGCCCATAGTGTAAGGCCATGTTCATAGTCAAAGAGTGACCGAGTACAAGGAGGTAAAGAAAAGCGTACAATATCAGATAATTCCTAGTTATTGAGAAAAACATATATTATCAGACATATCATAACTTACATTGCCCCCATACAACATGCAGCAATAATTCCAGACCTGGATATTACAGGGAAATATTGGGCAGTCTAGGGTGCTGTAGAGAAAAAAGAGAGAGAGAGAGAAGCAGAATCTTGTCGCCTGATGGTGTGAATGCAGATTTTGTAGATTGAAAAATATTGTAGAATATGAGATGTAATGCATACAGAGCTCAATGATTACTTTTTCTTTATTAACGTGGACATTAACCTTTGGGTTTACAACTTCGTAAGCTATGACAGCTTATTTGCAGTACAGTGTTTCTCATAAATAATACCTGTTGTGTTAATAAAGAGGTTTTACATAAAGTGATAAAGAGGTTTTATTGAAGGCTAATGTTAGACATGTGGAGCCAAAAAGATCTCATGTGCAAACACTGACATTTTCAGTGTTTGCTTATAATGCTGACATCTCTTTATAAATGTAATCTTCAGTTATAACATATTAATAATATGTAAACATGTGCGTAAAGTAAATGTGTTTTTGGTGCAGTAGCAATTAATCTGAATACAAAGAGGACTCTGGTGGTTTAGAGGGGGCAATAGCTCACTGATAGTGTGGGAAAGAATTGTATTTTAATAGGATATATTACTCCTGGTGTGATTCTGAAGTACTTTTGTATTAGATTCTGCACAATTTTCTCTTGTCTAAACATGCAGATGCAATATCTTTTTATTTCATTTTGTTATGCTGAACTGTTGATATAAACAGTGCATTATACTTGTATCCATTTATGAACTGGGTAGGCCCAATGGATACACAGTCCCTTTTCATGGGCAACCCAGGAGCATTGTCTGGGTAAGTGTCTTGCTCAAAGTCACACAGTAAGCAGATGAGAGCTGAGGGTATCAAACCCTGTACCACAAGAGCTACAGCACATATCCTTAACCCTCTATGCCAAGTGCCAGACTACAGGACATATGCTGTAGGTACTTCAGGGTAACAATGAAATAAATCCCTTGACTCTGACTAACAATATTCATTTTTAATAACACCATTCTACTTTACACTGTAATAATATATTCTGAGGTCAGTAGCACAAAACATGTGATTTTTTCCACCCAGAGGTGATCATCAGCTGCCACCATCTCCTCTCATTGTGCACTAGGTTTACCAGACCTACCTTAGCCTCCCTGAGCTCAACCTGAACCATGTCCAGAGTTGGTGAGGAGATTAAGGATGCTGGTGCAGCATCGTACTGCCCTAACTACTGCCAATGTTGTGGGAGTCTTGAAAGCTCTATATCAGCTGTCTTTGGGAGATGCATGTGTACTGCCTCACATGTGCACACTCCCTGCTAAACAGTTCACCACACAGTGCTCACCAGACTCTTCAAGCTGCTTATGGAGTAAGCCCAGGCTACTTCCCTCCTCCCAGGATGAGTGAGCTATCACTACCTCCCTTTCATTCTCCCTCTGTGGCCCCTCTAGAACCCATATCACAGTAAGGCCTTTATCCCTCTGTGCCAGTGGGCCCCTTAAATATATGTGATTTTTCAAATCTTCTCAAAAAATTCTGTTTTTCTTGGTGGTTCAATAATTTATTGATTTGCGTTATTTTTTTTTATTTGCTAAGTGAGTTGGTAAACTAGACTATTGACCCTTATCAGTCATACCTCAGGTCCAGAGGGCAAAATGCAGTAAATAGCAGGATACAATTGAAGATGACAGAAAAGCATGTAATAATTTGTAAGGTACATTTGTAGTTAATTGGAATACAGTAATAGTGCAATTATATGATAATACATAAATAAGCTGCAATGTACATTGTACATGGCTGGAATACAGCAGCAGTGCCATTATGTCAGAGCACTGTATTTGCGGGTCTATATTATATAAGCAAATGCATTGAATTGCAAATGGTATATAATCGACCCACAATCCCCGAAAATCCAAAATGTCGACTACACGGATCAGTGATTTTTTTCCCCAGGGAAAAAAATCACTGATCCGTAAAAAAAAAAAAAATCAAAACACAAAATGAAGTGGTGGTGGCCACCTCCCTACTTAAATATACCAACTCCGAGATCGCACCACAGTGAAGGAAATGGCAAAGTCCCAAAAACGGGCCAGTGATTTTTTCGCTAGGAAAAAATCGCTGTTCCGTGCTTTTGGTATTTTGCCATTTCGTGTAATGACGTTCAACTAAACAACTTTCGCAGCTCACTGCATTCGCTAAAATAATAGGGACCCGTATTTTCATCATTTACATTTTTCAGTATTTACAATATTTACACAATGTAGAAATTCTACAATTATTTGAGGGATGGTGATAATGAATACTATCCTGTGTCCCTAAAAGAGGTACAACTCCTTCAGTCTTAAGATGTTTTTTTTTTTTATTCAGTTTTGAAAGCTGTTAAGGTCTGTTGATTTCTTATTTCATTTGGTAGTTTGTTCCTAATAGCAGGACTTACTCTGATGAAAGCTCTTTCTCCAATCGTTGTCTTAAAAGGGTATCTAACAAACAAGTTTTCTTTTTTTCATCATTTCCTCTCAGGGAATAAGTTTGTTCCCTTTGTAGTATTATTCTTTTATTTGAGGGGGTGGGGGTGTAGGAAGTATCCCAAGTTTACTATCTGAAATGTGAAGGTACAGGTTTGATAAGTTGCTCTGAGTGGTATAGAGAATCAGTCAATATACTTAACTACATAACAATGGTGTTTTCTAGGGTCTGCTTCATTACAAATCTGCATATCCTATTTTCCAGAGACTGCAGCTTATGTGTATTACAGGCAGAGTGAAAGGCTGATAGAAGGAGGCAAGTCTTAATTTTTGGTATAATTATATTTCTTAGGTTCATAGGTGTATACAAGGCTAATGACCACTTGGGCCTTTACAAGCATCCCAATTGCATCCTGCAAGCGTATGTGCCTTAGTGGTTATTAAGCTAGGGCATAATTTACAGGCTGCTTCTGTTCATTAGAGACATAGCTGTTAGACCTGGGGTGTATTTCCGATTTTTCCATCCGCTAGTCCAGGTTTCTCTTGAATAGAGTTAGGGAAGAGTTCTGATTCACATAGATGGGAAGCCTGTTCCAGATAAGGGGAATTCTCTGAGACACATACCTGTCCCTCCATGTCCTATTTATGTTGCAGGCAAAGCTTAAATCCATAGATCGAGTAATTCTGTTACTATTCATTTTGTGGATATGCAAAAGGTCCATCAGAGTGGGATCAATGGATGCCTTGTATGCCAGGCAAAGATCGCCTCTCAACAGTCTGTAGGAAACAGAGTACACAGATAGGACTTTGAGATGCTCTGCATAAGACATGCTGTTTATGTATGTATTCATTTTGTGAGGAACTCTGTGGACATTCCAGTTGTTGCATGTGCCTGGTCAGGTATATACCAAAAGGGGCATGGTACTCAATGAAAGGCCTGATGAGGGCTGAATACAGTCGAATTATGACTTTCTTGGTTCTAGATGCCATGCCCTTGCTTAGAAGCTGAGCAACATAGAATGATTTCCTTACTACCTTTGAGACATGTTAGTCGAAAACCAGATTACTATTTACATGCATACTTAAATCCCTGCCTACTGGTTCTACTCTTATGTGTGTGCTATAGATGAGGTAATTTTCTTAGGTGGCTGATTTCCCAGATGGTACTATTACACTTTTCTTGGCACTGCGTTTTAAGCCATGGCTTTGTCACCAGTCATTTGTCTGTTTTAGTAGTAGTTTCCTGTAGGTTGTTACTGTCTTTGGGGGATTCTCTGATTTCTCCTAGTTTGCAATCATCTCAGACTTGGTCATCCACAAGCCCTTGACACTGGCCTTGATTTCTGAGAAGTAGATGCCAAAAAGGAGCAGACCCAGCACAGAGCCATGAGGGACTTCACTAGTGATTGGCCTCTTTGTGGAGGTGGTCTCTCCTATCCTAACCTCCTGGGTGCTATCCAAGATCCAGCCAGTTATCCAGTGTGTAACATAAGGGTTTATTTTATGCCTATGTCTATGAGTTTGTTTACAATGCCTGAGTGGGGTATTATATCAAATGCCTTAGCCAGGTCAAGGAAGCCAGTATGCACTGTTTTGGCCTCATTAATTGTCGTGGGGACCTTCTCAAAGTAGTAAACTAGGTTCAGCAGGCATGATCTGCCATTGACTAAACCAAACTGGGTTGGATCTAGTGTTTGAAGGTTTTCTATGTCCTTATTAATCATTTCCATGGTAATTACTTCCATGGATTTGCATATAAGACTAGTTGGACGTATGGGTTTGAGTTTCCAGAGTTGCTGATGACCCATCTGTGCTGAGGGATGACCATTGCAGTTCTCCATTTGCATGGCACAAAGTCAGTCTGGAGGCTATGGTTAAACAGCAACTCCAGTGGTCCCAATAGGTTATACTTCAGGCTATACAGCCTCACAGCCAAAGGACAACCACAAAGCTTTCTTTAGCTAAATCTGAATTCTCAAAGCCAGCACACAGCAGTGTGCAGAACTCATTGTAAATGGAGCTGCCTACATAGATACAGAAGATATAGCAAATTTGTTGGACAACAAATTCATCTGTAGTTTTACTACTCTCTCTCCCTAGGCTGCCCCCACAGGAAATACCATCAAACAACCCCCCCACCAACTATCACTAAAGAGCAGGTACTAGATGCACTTTCTAAGTCCAAAAATTCTTCATCAATGGGCCCTGATATCATCCCAGGATGCCTCTTCTCAGAAGAGAAGTTATTGTTTCTGTCCGTCTTTATGCAGGGTGTACTTCATTCACAACAACTATTTCCTTTGGAGACACCCTTTAGAAAATTAAGGAAAAGCTCTAGTAAGAGACAAGAGATTGATAGCATTCAAAGCTGAGACAGAGTTTTCATGGCCCTGTCTGAACCTAGTGCATGGGATTTGGGATGTTTGGCTTTATGCATATTGATAGTGCCTCTTGCAAAACTATAGATATGGAAATCAATGTGATATCTCAGGAATAGGAAGTAACAGCACTCAGCCTTTAGAAACCCTGCTTCTTATCCTTCACAGCATAAAGCAGGTGGTCTTGTAGGGATAAATACAAGTATGGCCCCACATAGGGGTATGCATCAGGGTGGTATATCCTAATCAAACTGACTACATGCATCTCAGAATTAGCCTGGGGAGGCCAGATAAGGGCCCCTGAAGATCCAGGACATATGTGACATGACAATAAGAAGGCAATACATAAATGTGAAAGAGATGATGCAGTGTTCATAGCACTGAAAGCTTTCAGTACATTCAGGCGCTGGATGCTCAGCAAATCCTAATAGATGACACCATGTTGATGTGGTCCTTGACAGGTAGGGCACGTCACTCCTACATTTTATGCAGACTAGCCATGCAGGCATGGGAGGTGGCCCAGTAGTCGATCTGACCCTCAGGGTGGAATAAATCCTCTTTCAAGAAAATGCCATAGCAGACAGGCTGAGCAGATCCTAAAATGACCAGCATGAATGGAAGTCACACCATGGATCCAATTTTCAAGAGGGGATAGTGCCACAAGTAGACTTTGTTGCTTCCCCAGAGAATGAGAGGTACTGCTGCTAATCAGCAGCTGCAGCTGCTTGGAAGGTAGATGTTGTCTCCCTACACTGGAAAGGTCTATTTCTATACCTTGTCCTCCCAAACTCTCACTCAACAAGGTACTGCAGAAGATGTAAGACAGGCAAAGGTCATACTGACAAGACACTAACTCAAAGACCACTGAATATCCTGCTGAGCCTTGCAAGGGAAGAATCAAAGGAATTTTCTCAGTATATAAACATGTTGACCCAGAAGAAAATGTCACTCAAGCAACCCAGATTGATGGATAATTTGGGCCACATCCCAATCAAGCATCTGTTTTCACAGGCCATGGTAAATATCATGAGGGAGGCTAGGAAAGCAGTTTTAAGGAATTCTCATAGCAAACTAGAAGAGAGTCTCCCTCTAGTGTATGTGCAGGGAAAATGACCCTAGCAGGTATAAAGTGTCAGTCATCCTGCATTATCTCTCAAATCTTTACAAGACTGACCTATGTTATGCTTCCTTTCTGCACATTTTTCCTCACTTCTAGCATGTCTTTTCTCCCTCTTATTTTACTAACATTACAAAGTAATTACACTGTTAATGAAAATGATCATCTTAACTATTTTTGTTACCCCCCCCCCCCCCGTATCTGCAGTTAAGCCATTTATGTATTTATCCTTTGACTGGCCTAATCCTACTAGGCTAGTGGCCTCTCTTCATTGGAGACCCAAACTGATATTTTATAATACTCAGAGAAATTTGACCAAGGCATTGGGAAACTTCTCCTATTCTTTTTGATATGTGTCATGGGATCTTTAACATCCACTTGAGTTACCACCAACTCAAGTAGATGGAACATCAGTACAATATCTTATCTGAAGTACTAGCTATGGCTGTCCTGGAATTGGGTGCAGGAAGGTGAGAGATGTGGTAATATAGTTTAAGTTGTGATAAAACCTTTGTGGTGATTTTTTCAGTATGAGTGGAAAAGTTGAGGCAAGGCTGCAGTGTAAGTTTGAGGGATTTTTGTTCAGAGATAATATTATTGTTAGTACCTTTAAAAGTCAGCGTTCGAGCAGTTAGTAGTTTTCTATTTACTGAAAATATCATAAGGGTGTTTTTCTGAGGATTGATAAGCAGTTGTTTGCCACTGCCCAGCTATAGAGTTGTAAGAAATGACATTGATGTTTGGTTTGTAGGGTGTTGTGTTCTATTAGATTTGAGTAAAAGTATATCATCCTATATACATAATGAGATTAAGGGCAGAGGATATTGGCTGAAATCATGGATGAAAAGGGAGAACAGGGGGACTACGGTATTCAAGACAGTTTGATTTGAGAGGTGATTGCTGAAAAATACCTGAAGAGAGTTGTCTACTAGCCTTGGAACCAAAGTATTACCAAAATTAAATGTGGCTAGTTTGTGAAGTAGAAGGATTTGCTCGACTGTCTCAGTTACTGTAGCATTTTCAATGAAGACACCTGCTGTAATAACTCAATCATTAATATAGTTATAGATGGTATTGTACTTGTAATTAAGGCAGCTGTAGTTCTGAAAGTATTTATGAAATCCATGCTGCTTGTTGCAAAATCTGGTGCTTTTTATATGTTTGAATAATTGTAAAGATTTTAGTTGTGGGCCACATATGTGATATGGGGTGACAATCTTTCATTTCAGTAGGCGATGAACATTTTGCTAAGGGGATGACAACAAAATGCTTGAAAAAAGAAGGTACTAGACCTATCTTTAGAGAGATATTAAAGATGTAGGTGAGTGGATTTGAAATCTTTTCTGCTGACGATTTTAGGAATTTGGAATGGAGTTTACTAAAAGTATTGTTTCTGATACTTATTTTTGCAATAGTGATTTATTTTTAATGTCTGTTATGGCTAAAAAGTGACATGAAGCTACATAAGAGGCTAAGGGGTACAGAGGTAATTCTGAGCTGGCATTGTCTATATGGCTGTTGCCTGAAGAAGTGAACCTGTTTGTATTTTCAGGTGTAGAGAAGAGCAGAAATTGCATATAGTCATTTGCAAGGTTTGGGTATGTAGTAAAGGATGTGTTGATAGATGGGTTTTGTTCATATGGCCTGCCAACTGTTGGATTTCTTTCCAGACTATGAGGCTTAGAGGTGTATTTGATTTGTTTTCGTCTAAAGTAGAGTGGTTTGGCACTGTTGGATGTTGTCCGTGCTGATTTTCTTAAAGACAAGAAGTTGTCCCTCAATTGGTTTTTATGTGGTCTTGTTTTCAGTTATTCCAGGCATTGTTTCTCTATTTTATAATTGTGTTTATGCCAGTTGTTAGCCAGGGACACCATTTATCTTTTAGTTTACATTTATTCAGAGGAAAGAGTCTTATACTGTTGCTAGTGTTCTAATAAAGTAGTTGAATACTGAGAATGGGTCAGCATATTACAATTAGTTCTATCTAGGTATGTGTTTATTTGTGCTTGTGCTGTGGAAAATGTCTGGAAAGTATTATTTGTGGAGGTGGTTTGATGTCTTGACACTCCAGATAGAGATGATTAGACAAAGATCTCTTAAACTGCTTGATAGTGTGTCTATGTTTAGGCAACATAGCTTATATTTGTAATTAGGAGGTCAAGGGTAGTACTACTACCAGTAAGCTTATTGAGTCTAGTAGGGTTTTTAGCTGTTCAAGGCTGAGGTCCTCCAATGTTTTGATTATTTGGTTTTTAAGGGGATCCTTAGAATACAGTTCCTGGAGATACCTCTAAGGTACATATGTTGGGTTACCAGCTGCATATTCATTTTATAGGAAGGGAGTGTTATGTACACTTCACCAATGGATACATGTTCATTCCCCCTATTGTGATATGTATTGTTAACCAGTTGGGATGTTTATCTTCATTCGTGTGGATGCAGCATATTCAATTATGTCAATACTTTGGATTTATTTTATTAGTAGCTTGGTGCCTCGAAACTATAGCTATGGCTATGGTCAGTTACCATGGTATAGTTGTTACATATATAATTAGAAGGACAGAAGTCATCTTTAGTCCAAGTTTCAGTAATTGCTAAAACATATCATTCTTCTGTTATTAGCCATAGTCCCAGCATTGTTGATTTGTTATTTATACTACACATTAATGGATACAGTTTGTTATTTGCAATGGTCCTGGATTTGAATGAATGTCCCCAGACAATAATATCTTTGAGATAAGCAAGATAAGTGTAGATTTAATAGATAACCATTTGAGGGTCTATATTAAAAGACCGAAGAGGTGTTTCATTGAACATGTCTTGGTCGACACATAAAGAGCGAACACACTAAAGTGAGAATGCTCAAAACAGCAATTTCTTTCCCTGGGAAAGAAATCATTAGCACAAACACACACACACACACACACACACACACACACACACACACACACACACACACACACTCACACACACTTTCAAACATAACAACGTGGGTTTGCCCCCCACACCCCCCAAACTAAATATAGCAACTCCAAGATTGCACTACAGCGAGGAAAGGGGCAAACGCACAGGTATGGCCAAGTGATTTCTTTCCCAGGGAAAGAAATCGCTGTTTTGAGAGTTGGTGCTTTAGTGTGTTCACTCTTTATGTGTCGACCAAGAGGTGTTCGATGAAACATCTCTTCAGTCTTTTAATATAGACCCCCATTTGAAAGGTTGGGGCCTGCTTCAGTGAGTCACAAAGTAGGTAGACTGAATGGTCCAAAAAATTGATTTGCATATATCAAGTCCAAAATGGCCTTTTCTCAGAATATTCCCTTTTCTCTGAGAAAAAAAAATGGGGGTGTGGGAGGCGCTTCCTCTTTAAAAACAAGTTTAAAGGGGAAGATTGATGTTCAATGTTCACTCTTCTCCTGCATTTTCTGTTTTTTTTTTCAGTATGTTGGCATAAGCTTTAATAGTGCTGACGTTTCAGTGGGGAGCTGATTTAATATCTTAGATATATTTCTTAAATTTGCTTTTTGTATAGAAATACACTGCAATATACTGCCATTTGATTATGTGCTAATAAATATTTTTGTAGAGTGGTGGAACTGTAATGGTAATTTGTGGGCAATGTGTTATACTCTGTTTATACAATGCTAATGGGCGGTAGATATGGTGTCTCTACAGATCATACTAATGAGCAGTAGGGTAAGTGTGAGCGTGACAGTTCATGTCATAGTGGCTTTAGACACAATGACTTAAGCTGAGGGATGTTTTATGTGGGTGCAGTAAGGGAGTACATGGTATAATTTGTACTCATTTCTAATGTTTATACGTGGAATAATACTATAATATATGAAATATTTTTGTGAGACTTTTGACAAGCATGCAGGTTTTGGTATGCTAATCTGAAAAACAAACATCCAGTCTCTAATCTAACTTGTATAAAAGCTACTAAAACATTATTTATGTGCAGCTCATGTCAAGCTCTCAACCTCTTTAACCAAATTCGATCAGATTTAAGAACCTGGTTTACTACAGCAGCTGCCTAACTTAAGGTATTTAATGACCTCTGAAATGATGGGAGAGCTAATCTGTTATTTTCTTTTAGTCATTCTTAATTTGTCAGCAGAATATGATAATGTGGAACATGACATCTTGTTGGAGCACCTGCATTCCTTTTGTGAATTCTTTATGGTTCGTGAATGTTTATCCTCCAAGCTCTTAGGGTAATTGCAAAGGGTCATCTCAGAAATGTATTTGTTTGAGAGTTATCCTATGTGGTGCCAAGTTCCACAAAGTTACAAGTTGAGACCACTTTTATTTGTGGCATATATACTTCACCTGGGTGAGTTTATTGAGAGAAGAGGCTTCAGGTATCATTGCTGTGATGGTGATACCCAGTTATACCTCTTTCCCTGATATAAGCACATATGGTACTTCTTGATTGATTAGGCTGTTGTCATGGCATATCATAGTCCCTGATCATGACAATCACCTGAAATTCAGCTGCCAAGAATGATGCCTTGGTCTCTAATGCAACCATCAGGTTTTCTGCATCTTCATACCTGATGCTAATCTTTTTATATAGGGGCAACAGGCTAGAGACAGTGAGGTAATATTTTATAGGCAGCTGTTACTCAAGGATCATGCTTTAGACACTATCTACATAATTTGTAGCCACCTAGAGACTCTTCTACCATGGTTTATGCACTAGCTTGCATCTGCTTGTATTACTGCAATGTCCTTTCTTGGGATTACTTTGTGCTGACCTCACAGATTTCAACTGTTCAGATTTTGGAGATATACTGTTAATGTGTCCTCCAATATTTACTACAATCATGCTAAAACTTGAAAATATTTTTAGAAGTCCTAAGTTAATACTACCAGCATTTTAAAAAAGTCCTTGATTTTGGTCCTTTCCCCTAATTATAAAATACCACAGTATGAAGTAATTTCAGCAAGAAACCAGCCCAGATGTAAACTGGAAACATGTATTCATAAATCCATAAAACATGCCAAGAGTGATAAGTGCTTTTGTCCTGAAAAGGACTTTTTCAAACTGCTTAATACATCGACGTGCAATGTTAAAAACCATGTTCCACCTAATCAGATGACATAAAAACTAAAATCAACCAATAGCAACAAGTATAATCAGATCTGTCAGTAAACCTACCAATGATAAATCTTACTTGTGCTTAGAACCAAAAATTTGCCACACCAAGAAATTACAGACAATCTGACAAATCTGCTTCTTTTGTTTAGTAAATTGCTATTTATATTTTAAAACAGGCAAAATTGAGCAGTAGCCATTAATACCCAGAAAAGAGTATGCATCTAAGTGTAACTACCACATAACCTCTTGCTTATTTAAAAACATTTTTCCACAGCCCACCCTGTTCAGAAATAGAGATTGTTTTCCAAAATATAAAATGCAAACTTTTTAAAATTATTGCACAGCCTAGAATGTGTATAAAGGGCACTATTTGTGCTAGCTTTCTTAATGTCCAAACAGTGTTCATGTATCTGCTTCTTTAACTGGCGCTCAGCTTTTGCCCACGTAAAATGCATTGCATGAGATGCATTGACTTAAATACACATCCACTTTAGTATTGCAGTCAAACTTGCCTGGACAAACAATACTATGGTGATAGTTTTTAGCAAAAGTGGTCTTAGTAACTAAAATAAAATGACACCATTTACACCTGCCACATTTGTTCATCTTGAATTTAGCAACATCACCTAAAGTGGGCAACAACTCTATGTTTAATGTTTGCACCTCTTTTAAAAATAATGTTTGGTTCAAATCGGGCGGCACAGTGGTGCAGCGGTTAACGTTGTCACCTCACAGCAAGAGGTTCTCCGGTTCGATTCTCGGCTGGGGTGCCTTCTGTGTGGAGTTTGCATGTTCTCCCTGTGTTCGTGTGGGTTTCCTCCGGGTACTCCGGTTTCCTCCCACATTCCAAAGACATGCATCTGGAGCATTTCTCCCCGGGCCTCCGCTGAAAACAGGCTCTGTGGAACCTAGTCGGACATTCCCGGTCAACAAATGTTAAATAAAATAAATAAAATAAAATCCAAACTTAACTAGAAGATCTTCTGAAAAACTTTTCTTTCAATTTTTAGATAATATATCTCAAATATATTTATCTTCATTTGTGAATGTGCAGATAAAGACTTTACTAATATTATCAGCCTTGGAAAGTTTGTTCCTTGCAAAAAAAGACTTTAACAAAATAGGCTGATAAGCTGAATTTCTTTTCGAACAAATGTGTTCTTTACATTAATTTCTAATACTGCTAGGATAGTCCTTTGCTAAAAACATTTGTTGTACTTTATATATTTCTTTCTTAAATACATTTTCTTTGAACACCATTCTCAAAATTCTTATAATTTTCCCTTTGATAATGTGCTTCTTCTGGAAGAACGGGCGGTTACGTAACCAATGTAAATAGCTATTAGAGTATATAGGTTTTATATAGACTGTTGACTGATAGCCTTTCTGAATTCTGTCCTTGTATAATTTAACATCTAAAAAATGCATAACTTCTTGTGAACACTTACATGAAAAATACAGAAAACTGGTAGACCCATATAAAATTTTAAAAACTTGTCTAAGTTAGATCTGTCACCTGTCTATAACATAAAGATGTCCGCCAGGATTCAATAAATTCCATGTAGGCTTCACTCAGAGCCTACACAGAGTTTAAATGTTTGCGAGACGGTGCGCTGTGAGTGGTAGCACATAATGCATACTAAAGACGGTGGGACTCCTAAGTTAGGTTACATGGCTGGCAACAGTGTTGCTGACCAGAAACCATGTTAGCAAATGCAGCTACAATTCTGTTTAAGGCAGAGCACCTATGGTTCTCGGATTTGTGCGGAATGCCACAATGACCATCAGGGCTTCAGAGATAGCTGGAAATCAGTTACTGCAACATATCTCCATAAAGGCCAACAAAATGTGAGGGCATTCAACCATAAATAGTGACATATTTGCCATAGATGCTGCATAGACGTGGTAGAATGAAACACAAACATACCTGCCATCCTCTTTGAGCAAGATATGTGGACAAAGGCATACATAATGGGTGAACAAAGGACCAAAATAGGGACAGATTTTTAATATTGCACTTCCAAACTTAGAAAGAAGTGAAGAGCATGAAGTTTGAAACTTAAATGTCAGTCATCAGTTTCTGACATCACTCTGCAATGATATGCCAATGATTTGCCAGAAAACAAAAATGTTACGAGGAAAAGATTACAAATATGTGACAAAAACTGGACATTTTGCACAAATCAGGACAGTTGAGAGATATGCACTCAAATGTATGCAATAGTGAGTCACATCAGACCAGAGATCATCCCAATGATATGGCAGAAAGCCACGAATTTGATAAGGAAGACATAGGTTCATAGGTTCATAGGTTCATAGGTAGGTACTAGGCTATCGGCCCAAGGGCCTACGTAAGCCTAGCCAACAAGGTTCCCTGACTTACGCCACAAAAAAAGGTATTTTCCTGTGCCACTGTCGAGCAGAGACACAGAAGTCATCCCCGGGGTGTATTTCCTATTAACCATCCACTCATCAAGATTTTTCTTGAAGAGTGCTAATGAAGAACTTTGCTTGACATAGATGGGTAGCCTGTTCTAGAGTATGGGAAGTCTCTGGGACAGGAATCTATCCCTCCAGCATGTCCTGTTTATTGTGGTGACAAGGTTTAGGTCCCTAGAGCATGTAACTTGGGGGGATTGGGATTTCTTTAGGTGTAGCATGTCCAACAGCTCTGGGTTTGACATAGCTTCATATGTTAGGCAGAGATCACTTCAGAGTAAGCGATATGCTACGGAGTAAAGCTGGAGTTTTTTGAGATGGTCAGTGTAGGACATTTGTTTGAGGCCAGTAATCCTCTTTGTGAGGTACTTTTGTGGCCTTTCCAGCTGTTGCAGATGTCTTGTGAGGTACATTCCGAAAGGGGTATTGTACTCTATAATGGGTCTAATGAGCGTCGAGTAGAGGGGAACAATGACGTCTTGTGCCATGTAGAAGGACTTCCTGACTACTGTGGCGATGTGACTATCAAAGGAGAGACTACTGTCCACCTGGGTCCCAAGGTCTCTTATCACACATTCAGTGTTAAGTAGATTGCTGCCTATGTGGTAGTTCATGGGTACAGAGTTTTTACCAAAGGGGATGACACTGCACTTTTTGGTATTGAGCTTGAAGCCATGGCTCTGACACCAGGCGTCTGTCTCAGCGAGGCCCTTCTGTAGGATGTCCACATCATTTGGGTACTTCACAATGGCTCCCAGTTTGCAGTCATCTGCGAACTTCATTAGCCAGAGGCCTTCTGTGTTACCCTGTACTTCAGAGAAGTAGATACCAAACAGGAGAGGTCCCAGGACTGAACCCTGTGGTACTCCACTTGTCACTGGTTTGAGGTCAGATTTGGAGTCTGCAACTTTTACAGTATGGGTTCTATCAGTGAGTTGTTTGGCAACCCATCTTGTGACGTAGGGATTTATACCTAGTTTAGTGAGTTTAGCTATACTTCCAGAATGGGGGAGGGTGTCAAAAGCCTTGGCAAGGTCAAGATAGGCTGTGTGAACCACCTTACCCTCATTTACAGCTTTGGTGACTGCCTCAAAGAAGTCGCTCAGGTTCAGGAGGCATGAACTGCCTTTCACAAACCTGAACTGGGTGGGATCCAGAGTTTGGAGGTTATCAATGTCTTTGTTTATGAGTTCCATGATGATACATTCCATGGCCTTGCAGACCAGGCTCGTCAGGCTAAGGCTCCCCCTTTGTGGAGTGGAATAATTGTTGCTGTGCACCATTCAGTGAGCACAAAGCCTGATGTGAGGCTATTATTGAACATGGTGCTTAGGTGGGGAGCCAGTTTGTTCTGTAGTTCATGTAAAACACAGCCTGGGATGTTGTTCGGTCCCATGGATGCTGTATTTTTGGCTTTAGAGAGTCCAGCTTTTATCTGCGCAGTTGTGATTACAGGGACTCTGCATTTTTCATATATAGTTATGGGCCCTTTAGGGGGTGGGGGGGGGTAAAGTTAGCACTGAACCTATCTGCCAGGATGCTGGCAATATCAGTTGGTTCTGTAATTTTCATGCCGTTGTGCTGTAACTCAGAGCAGATCTGGGTGTTGCCATTGAGATTCTTGACATAGCTATAGAATGCTTTGTGGTTGTCCTTAGAATTAGTGGTGATTTTGTTTCAGTAGCTAGCTTTGGAGGATCTTATAAGGGATCTCAGCTTCTTACTGAGGCTGACCATGGAGCTCCCCAACTCATGGGATTTTTCTCTCTTTTGCAACAGTTTCTTCCTTCTGTTGTACAATTTGTTCATGGCAGGGGACCATCAGATTGGCTTCCTGTTTTTGAAGGATAGTGTCTTGGTTCTGTTTGGGATAGCATGATCCATGCACTCGTGTAAGTGCTTATAGAGTGCATTTGTGTAGGATTCAGCAGTTGTAACTGTATTGTCCATCTGCATGGGTGTCATGAAATTCACCACTTTTGTCTTAAGAAGTATGAAGTTGGCTTTGGTGAAGTTTTTTACAGTGATTTCCTTAACGGGTGGTGGGGGCGGGATATGGATATCAAGGGTGATTAGCTTATGGTCGGATCGGACCAACGAGGAGTTGACTTCAGGTGTGAAACACTGGTCACTCATGTTGGTAATGACTTGGTCTAGAATATTGTTGCCCCTGGTGGCGGTGTGGATAAGTTGATCCAGGGTATTGGAGTTTATGAATTCCAGAAAACGTTGAGCTAAGGAGTTGGTACACGAGTAGTTTTCCCAGTTAATGGTGGGGTAGTTGAAGTCACCCATTATTAGGGTGTTTGATTGAACCCTAATATTTTTCAGTACATCAAGAAAAGAGGAGTGGGAATCCTGGGGCATGGTGGGGGATCTGCAGCAAGTTACAATTTGGATTGCAGTTTTGCCCAGAGTTAGTTGCACTTGAATAACCTTGGATGCATTATGCTGAGCAACTAGCCTGGAGGTGTGGATATCCTTAATGAATATGGACACACCTCCGCCTTTGGTGTTTCGGTCCAGGTTACATGGCCAACAAGTGTGGCATGAGTTATAGCCTAGTAGTGCAGGGGTGCTCTCTGGAGCCTTGAACCAGGTCTCAGTCACTGCACAGATATCGATGTTCTCCATTTTAAGGAGTGCCTCGAGTGAGTGCATTTTGAGATTTAGACTTCTAGCATTGAGTAACATTACCCTCAGTTTTTGCTTGCCTGTTCCTGTTACAGTGGTGAATTTGTCATTTGAGCCTTGCCTAAAAAAGGCACTATAGGGGCGGCAAGAGCCTCAGCCATTATCCAGAATCCCAGGGGCGACAGGTGCAGGCCATCTCTGGCAAAGCATCATGGTCTGTCGACCATGTCATCCCAAGCAGACAGATACTGGATCCCCTTAGAATGACACCAGAAGCTTAGCCAATTGTTGAAGTCAATCATTTTGTCCTTGTACTGCGGTATCATTCTGGACAGTTGAGGTATGAATGTGAAGTATATGTCCCAAATACAGTACAGGACAGTGTACCTACAGTGCAGAGTATTGCGATATCCCATTCCTGGCATTCTGTACTGAAGCTGTGTTAATGATCTTTAACAGGACATGTACTGCCATGTAAAATGATTACTCAGGGGTAGTGTGTGTATTTAATAGGGACACACAGATGAATTGTAGGAATTAACACAGGGAAAGACGGCAGGTAAAACTCCATCATGTGCAGCAGAGGAGGGCACGTCAATGGAATATGGTTTTAGCAGCAATACCAAGCACATATTTATTTGGTACAGTATTGACTGCACAGTGAAAATGTGTTGTCTGTGACTGTCACACAAGGTGACATAACAATGGGGAGGATGTCTGTGTGAGATAAGCATCCTTACATGAATAATGCAGAGGACATCTATCAGGGATCTGACATGCAATTGGGGTAGGGTGCATATTCTGAAGCTGTGCAAACTGATATGCCTAAATATGAGTGCTCCCTCAGCAGAGATCTACAGCAAGGTGGCCACAGGTAAAGGATCATGGAAAACATTACTAGAACCAACCATAATCATGGAAAATATCAGAATAATACAACCACCAATCCCATGCCTCTGACATAACATATGTGATGTGGAGTAATAAGAGATGAGCCTGCACACACACACTTGAACAACTATTATGATACATCCACAGTTTATGAGGTTAACCACCCACACTGTCCTGGTAATGTAATATCTGCAGGAGGTGTTAGGAGGGATATGGCTATACCTGTAATGCAAAAGTATGTACAGGCTAGTTACCTTGTGTGCATGGCATATACATATACATATATATATCTCTTAAAACCTGATTGCCTCATGGTTTTGGCATCTTTTCTGACTTGTTGGCTGTTGGTGAAGCACCCACCAAGAGGAGAAAATGGTGAGAGAAGAAAGGAGCCACTTCTGAGATTTTAAGTACTTTTCTTCAGATTATTTGTTAAGATTTCTGCATTGCCGCCTACTTTTTGGCATTTTACAGCTTGCTAAACTTGATATCTGTATTAGGAACTGTATTTTCAACACATCTAGTGCCTGTTTACTGCATTTCCTCTGTTGCACTTATTTTAAAATTGTTTTTTTCTTAAAACTTGCATTTTACCTGTCTCTGGCCTAGCACTCAAGTGTTGCATCATTTATTGCACTGTTCTAACTAGTTGATACTTGTGTATCTCTGCTATCTTTAAACAAAACAAAAAAAACAAAAAAAATCTTGCTTTTTTCCCACTTTCTGAAATTTAAAAAAAAAGTTCAGTTACAGATTTGCTGTTCTGAACTGTTTGTAAGTTTCTTGGAGGCCATTGCTTGCTTGGGCTAAAGGGAAGTCTCTGTGTTCATCAGTGGCAGTGGTAAACACTGAACAGCCTGCCTGCCCCTGTGGGAGTGGTTACTGCCTAGAAACTATAGTTTTATTGGCCATTTTGGGTTAATTCCAAACACCTTGATCCCCACTCTTAAAACCCTCTTTTGCACGTTTTTGCGCATAGCGCAGCATCGGGCAGCGCCACTTAATCAGGTTTAAACTATTCCCAGCTCCACAAAGTCTGCTCTTCACTTTTTCCCTTTAGAACTGTTCCAAATCTCAAAGTAAGCACTCTATTTTCCTTCTAAAACCCAGCAGTAGCTAGGATAAGTGTCTTATAAGTAAGCACTAATAAACTAAAGCACTACACCCTCTTATACTCCCTTTAAGTACTTGGCTCCCTATTGGTCCTTTTTGATCAAGTCAAAAAGTAATTCCTTATACTATTCTGGCATGTCCAAAAGTCAGTTTCAGGTTTTATCTCCAGTCCAGCTGGTGAATATGGGAATCTTGAGGCAATGTTACAACTGTCTTATGTACACAGACCACCCTCTCCTCTTCCCAACAAGCTCAAATATAAGTGAGAGATGCAACTATATAGCCAAACTGGAAGCTGAGCTCTCTCAACATAGTACTGGCACGGTCAATCTGGAGGAGAAGGTAATCACACACACCACAAATCCAGTCTCACATGGACCTATCGCAACAGCAAACCAAACACATAAACACACAAAAACATACTCAGAGGCTCTAAATAAAAATCTGCCCAAGCAACAGAGACCTCCAAAGCAGACATCCAAGCAACTGCTACTCCACAACAATACCCACATATCACATAGATCACAAAGTCAGTGTGCCACACAGTCACAGCCCTTAAGGCTAAACAACACACCTAATACACTTGTAATAGGTGACTCTATTGTCAGACACACTGACGTCCCCCTCACCAGGCTGAACAAGGAGAAGGTCACTGTAAGCTGCCTGTCGGGTGCCAGGATCCGCCACATAACACAAGCACTCAGGTCACTCAAAAGCAAGTACAAATATGACTCCATCATTGTCCATGCTGGTGTGAATGACCTGAGACATACCTCCCTGGATTACATGAAAAGAGACATAGAGGAGCTCTCTGATCATGTGGCCCAGGCCGGTATGACCCTGACCTTGAGTAGCATCTTACCCTCACCAAGAATGATACCACAGTATAAAGACAAAATGATCAATTTCAACAATTGGCTAAAGTATTGGTTTCACTCAAAGGGGATCCAGTGTCTGTCAGCCTGGGATGACATGCTTGACAAGCCACGTTGCTTCGCTAGGGATGGCTTGCACCTGTCACCCCTAGGTTTTCGAATACTGGCTAAGGCTCTTGCCACCCCTATAGTTTTTAGGCAAGGCTCAAAAGTCAAACCCACCTCCTTAGACAACACAAGGAAAAAGAAACTAAGAGTAATGCTGCTCAACGCCAGAAGTCTAAACCTCAAGATGCACGCACTCGAGGCTCTCCTCAGTATGGAGAATATCGATATCTGTGCAGTAACAGAAACCTGGTTCAAGGCTCCCGAGAGCACCCCAGCACTACCAGGCTATACTTCACACCATGCTTTTCGGCCCCAAAACTCGGACCGAACCACAAGAGGAGGGGGAGTATCAATATTCGTCAAAGATACCCACACCTCTAGGCTAGTGGCACTGCACGAAGCATCTGAGACCATCCATGTGCAACTAACAGTGGGTAAAACTGCCTTCCAGTTTGTAGCCTGCTACAGACCACCCTCCCAAACTCAGAAACCGCACTCGGTTTTCTTGAAGACACTGGAGAATATGAAGGTCTCTCCAAACACCATTATATTAGTTGACTTTAACTACCCAAACATAGACTGGGAGCACTACTCAAGCCCCAACACCCTAGCCCAACGGTTCCTAGAATTTATAAACTCAAATGCTATGGAACAACTGGTCACCACTCCCACAAGAGGGGAAAACATATTGGACCTGATCATCACCAACATGGGGACTCTGCGTTCCATACCAGAGGTATACCCTTCATTGGTAAGATCTGACCATAAATTAATCACTATAGACATCCATATCCCGTCCCCACCCCCAGCAAAGGAAATCATGGTCAAGAGCTTCTCAAAAGCAAACTTCCCACTTTTCAAAACTGAGGTGGAATCCTTCAAAGCCCCAGGGCCAGTGGAAAATACGACCCAAACTGCAGAATCCTTTACAAACGCATTCTATGGATACCTACAGGAATGCATGGATCGTGCTATCCCAAATAAAGCAAAGACACACTCCTCCAAAGGCAGGAGACCTGTCTGGTGGATCCCAGCCATAAATAAGCAACAGAAGGAGGAAGCTACTACATGATAGAGCAAAATCCCTGAAAGGGAAGGCAACTCTGATCAGTACTAGCAAGAAACTGCGATCCCTCATAAAATCATCTAAGGCTAGCTGAAGAAAAATTGAGACCATCCAAGATAAACACAACTGCTTTCAGTTATGTAGCAGAAGACCTGGGTATGAAAGTCCCAAATATGACTTTAACTACCCAAACATAGACCACTAAAGCCCCAACATCCTGGCAGACAGGTTCAGAAACTCAAATGAGCAACTACTATCCCAACAGAGTGTAAAACCTGATCATCACCAACATGTGCATACCAGATGTCAACCTGTAATCAAAACACAGCATCAATGGGAGACAGGCTGCGTTTTACATGAACTACAAGAAGAACTGAACCCTCACTTAAAATCACTGTTCAGTCTCAGCCTTACAACAGGATATGTACCCAAAGTACAATGCATGACAGCAACAGTGGTCCCACTCCATAAAGGTGGTGCCACAATGGACCCCGGAAACTATCGCCTTATAAGCCTAACTAGTCTGGTCTGCAAAGCTATGGAGTGTATCATCATGGAACACATAAACAAAGACATTGTGAACCTCCAAACACTGGATCCTACCCAATTCGTCTTTGTTAAGGGCAGATCTTGCCTCTTGAACCTGGTCAATTTCTTTGAAACAGTCACCAAGGCCATAGACAAAGGGAAGGTAGTCCACACAGCCTACCTTGACCTTGGAAAAGCCTTCGACACAATACCCCACTTGGGGATCATAAATAAGCTCACCAGCTTCAATATCAACCCCTATGTCACAAGATGGGTTGCAAACTGACTTAGGGATAGAACCCACATGGTCAGAATTGCAGGTGCCATGTCAGACTCTAAACAAGTTACAAGTGGCGTCCCACAAGGCTCAGTCCTGGGACCTCTCTTTTTCAGTATATATTTCTCTGAGGTACAGGCTAACACAGGAGGACTATGGCTGACAAAGTTTGCAGATGACTGCAAACTGGGGGCCATAATTGACTCACCGGCTGACACAAGCATCCTCCAAAAAGGTCTCACAGAGACGGATAACTGGTGCCAGAGCCATGGCCTAAAGCTAAATGCCAAAAAGTGCATAGTCATCCCCTTTGGGAAAAACAAAGTGCTCACAAATTACCACAGAGGTGGCAGTCCATTAAGTATGGAAGAAGTAATTAGGGATTTGGAGACCCAAGTAGATTGCAATCTCTCCTTTGACAATCACATTGCCAAAGTGGTTAGAAAGACATTCTATATAGCCCACCTTATCATGAAGGGGTTCACATCTACATCAAGAGAGGCCATTGTGCCCCTCTACTCATCACTCATCAGGCCCATAATTGAATACAATACCCCATTTGGGATGTACCTTACCCGACACCTGCTACAACTAGAAAGACCCGAAAATACCTCACCAAGAGGATCAAGGGACTCAAACAGATGCCCTACGCAGTTAGGCTAAAGAAACTCCAGCTCTACTCAGTTGCTTACCGCCTACTCAGAGGCGATCTGTGCCTGACGTATAAAGCCATGTCCAACCCAGAATTAATGGACATGCTCCATCTCAAGAAATCCAAATCCATCAGAACTACACGCTCCAGTGACTTAAACCTCAGCACAGAAATAAATAGAACATGCTGGAGGGACAGATTCATATCCCAGAGGCTTCCCTCACTCTGGAACAAAATCCCAATACATGTCAGACAGAGCTCCTCAATGACCCTCTTCAAGAAGAATCTTGACGTTTGGATGGGAGATCGTAAATTTCCCTTGGGATCTCTTCTGTGTCACTGCTAGACAGAGGCAAAGTAAACTAACCTTAAATGGGCTATCTTCTGTGACCTGCTATACAGAGGCACAGTCAACTAATCTAAGAAGGGTGGCGAAAGCCAAACACACTCTGGCTAGGCTTGTAAATGCCCTAGGGCAGATAGCCTAGTATCAACCTATGAACTTATATATATATATATATATATATATATATATATATATATATATATATATTTATATATATGGCACAAGCCACACTGTTACGAATTATGTACATGCCATTAATGTTGTCAAACACCTATGTACGCAGTGTGTGCATAAACAGAACAGGTAGCGCACACATGTATCTGCTGTAACAACTTGATTTGTGTTTCACAGAATCAGACAGTCATGTACATTCCACACAAAGAATACCTAGGTATGGCCAATAAGCTGTGTGACAGCACACTGTGACAAAAGTAGTACACTTCAGTTACACATCACTGGAGGATGTGTTGCGAGGTACATGAAGAAGGGTGCATTGCACGCAGTTATTGGTGTGATGAAGGCTGGGAACCATGAAGGTATTATGGTCTCTGATGTGCATGTCTTTCACATACCCAGTACTTGTGTTACATTCAAGGGAGTAGTCAGTGCTGTGATCACATGATGGTGGATGTACCCCTTACCATCTACCCCAGGACATGGGTCACATACCTATTGGTCTGATTATAAGATCTGATGTCCATATTATACTTGGGTGGTGTGTTTGTTTCCTGATTCAACAAATCCCTCCATGTTTCTTGTCAGTGCAGGTGCTATCATGGCTGTATCAGCAGTTTTTGGTATGTGTTGATACTGTCTGTATTATACTAATATCACAGATGGAGTCACTGATTTACCACAATTTGTAGTTCTTCAGGCAGCTGTTTGGACACAGCATGTGTATGTCATCTGTGATGTCCATCACTTAACTACTGGTCAGGAAAGGGCCTAGCAGACACTCTGATGTACTGACCTGCTCACTGGACCTGACATATAGGTCACATCACACATTTCAACATAGTGAGATACCACGTATGTCATACACTGGTCTACACATTTGGTGATATAGCTATTTATGGCCACATAAGACAGTGTTGATTGAATACCTCAGTGTGGATTTGTGTCAAATGTCTTGACCTGGTCAAGCTCCACAAGATGATACTGATGTCATCATGCATGCCCTCGATGACTTCTTTGAGGACATCTATCAGATGTAACAGACTTGATGCAGCATTGACAACTCACACAGGTCTATTGCACACACCTGGAATATTACTAGTGTAGATGTGAAAGAGGTCCAAGATGACATGTTGGTCTGTCTCACAGTTGAGAAGAGTGAGGATGTCTCTATACATGCATGCATCAGGTGCTGTTCCCCCAACTCAGGGAGATACATGTTGATGTACACCCTTGTATGGAAACATAGGCCATGCAGTGGGTGTGTTGAACTGGGTATTCAACCATATCAGGAAGGCGTATGTGCTGAGTCATGCCATAGGTGATCTGTGATGTTGTCACAGCCCATTGATTCCATGTGATAGGCCTGGATGAAGGTAAGACAGTGCATACTGCCAATCATGGTCTGGGCTAGGGCTTTGACAGAATCCTTCCATGCAGGTATCATTGAGAAACCTCCAAGCTGTGGATTTACCCTTACGTCAGTTGATGTGTAACCAACTGGCTCACTGACAGAACACATCATGTGAAAGCTGGTAAATCAACCTGTACCAGTAGAGCTGTCACCACTGGCAAACCCAGGGTTTCTGCGTTTGGCCTTTCACGGTTTGAACTCTATTTTTCGACAGTCCAGGCTAATGTGTATGGCCTTTGGCTTACCAGGCTTGCTGATTCTTCCATACTGTGTGCAAACATTGAATCCACCAATGGTGATAACATAGTACAGGAGGAACTAACACACACAACTGAAGGGTGACAAAGGCAAATGCTCTACAAATAAATGCAGAAATGTGTGTTTGTAATGTTGTCCATCTGAAAAGTGGAATTCCATGTTAATCACAGCATTGACAACAGTCCTGCTATGCAGAAACCCAATGATGCAACCACTGAGAACACATGTAGATAGCACTGTGAACTTTGACCACCAAGTGTCCACACTGGTATTGAAAGCCTGTGTTGTGCACATCATAAGTCATGCCATCATATTGAGATCTTAGGATTGTATGACAGCACTGTTGCCAAACCACTTCACAACACTAATAGAGTATAATGCTCTCTTTTTCATTTACCTCACCAGACATATGTAACAGCTTGAGAGACCACGGGGCTTTCTCAGCAATATAACACAGGGCCTACAAATGATGCCATTGTGTATGTGGCTAGATTAAAAGCCATGTCACTATAATCTTTATTTTTTAGGATGAGGTGACTTCTACCTGACCTCCAGGCCAGTCTCTGACCTTGCCCTAGTGGGAGTACTACATATCCAAAAATCTGATATAGCTGATGATATCAGCAGTGTCTGTTGAGGTGAATATAACAGTATTGCACATACTGGTGTAAAATGCTCTCTGTAATCTCAAGCAACAGCTCACACACACAGTTGAATGTAGTGAGGAAAATAACCCCTACTTATCTAAGTATACAAACCACAGAACACAGTACTTTACACAAGTGCCATAGCTCAAGTATGACTTGGAGTGTCTCAGACAACACTTTATAGCTGATCTAGCTGAAGTTGTGGCTCTGTTTTTTCAGTTAATACTTGTTAGAATTTAGTGCTTGTTAGAATTCCTGCATAGCCAGTGATAAGTGTATTTATTACTGCTTGGTGTAACTATCATTCTAAGCCTTTTGGTTTAAGCACTTGGGCTTCAGACCAGTTGTTTTACATTAAAACGGTTTGTGGTCTGCACTGTTGTGGCAGGACAGGTAGCTTACATCCTTCTAAGTTGGGAACTGCTGATTGAAGGCTCAGTGTCTGTTATTCTAAAAGTGTATTAGTTCTGGTTAAAGCACTTGGGCTTCAGGCCAGTTATTTTACATTAAGAAGGTTTGTGGTCTGTACTCTTGTAGGAGGAGAGACTGGGCTCTGCCCTTCTGAGCTGGGAATTTCTGGTTAAAGGCTTATAGTGCCTGCATATTTGAACTGTTTCTTACTGAAATTGGTGCACCATGTTTGCTGTAGCATAGACTAGATCCAGGCCTGCTGAATCTAGCTTTGTTTGTATAACTTTAGCACTAATCCAGGCCTTCTTAAAAGTATTCAATTGTATTTATTACTGCTTGGTAGTAACCTGATTAAAGTGTAGCTATCATTTTAAGCCTTTTGGTTTAAGCACTTGGGCTTCAGACCAGTTGTTTTACATTAAGAAGGTTTGTGGTCTGCTCTGTTGTGGCAGGACAGGTAGCTTACATCCTTCTAAGTTGGGAACTGCTGATTGTTTGCTGTTGCATAAACTAGATTCAGGCCTGCTGAATCTAGCTTTGTTTGTATAACTTGAGCACTAATCCAGGCCTTCTATTTTGGAGAAGGTTCCCCTGCACCCCAGTGGCAGGAGTGTGCAGTTAGAACTTGTCTGATTGAAGACTACAGGAACAGGGCTCAGTTTTGAGATTTTTTTTACTGGTTAATTGGGTAATTTGTTTAAAAGCCTTTTCTGATTGCTCATCTAAAGCTGTTTTAAGTGTATTTTTTTACTGTTTGTAGTCATTTAAAGCTGTTTTAAGTGTATTTTTTACTGTTTTTGCCTTATCTTTTCAAAAAAATGTTCCTTGTTTCCCACCTTTCTAAGCTAGTATAGTCCAGTTTTCAGGCTAGTGCTGAATTCAGGGCTGTGTTACAAGTTTCTGAGTTGCCCATACCTTACTTGGATAGAAGGAGGTTTCTCTGTTCACCTGTGAGAGAGGGAGCTTTGAGCAGCCATCTGTCCCTGGAGGAGTGGTTCCAGTCCAGAAGTTAGTAGTTTATAGGCCATTATGGGCTAATTTCTATCTCTTTCATTTCCCTGCTGTAAAAACCATGTTCACACGGTTTTGCACATCCGGGCAGCACTGGTTAGCTAGGGCTAAATTATTCCCGGCTCCACCAAGTCTCCTCTTCAGTTTTTCCCTTGAAAGTAGTCTAACTCTCAACCTAAGCACTTAAAAAGCATCCTACAGTCCAGCACTTGCTCAGACCTAATAGCAAGCACTAATGTACCCCGACACTTGATTGCCCGGCAGGGCAAGGCTCATTATTCACCCCTCACCAACCAAGTGACAAAGCAACTCACCCTACTATTCAGACATGACCAAAGGACAATTTCAGGATTACTCTCCAGTCCAGCTGATGAACCTGGGTATCCTGAGGCAATGTTACAACTGCCTCATGTACACAGACAACCCTCTCCTCCTACCACAAATCATTAACATATGCGAGAGATGCAATTATATAGCTAAATTGGAGGCTAAGCTCTCTCTACCCAAGACTGGAACAGGCAGTCATGAGGAGAAGGTTAACACTTGCACCACACCTCCAGCCTCACATAGACATACTAAACCAGCACTGGCAAAAAATACACATAAATACATGAAATCATACTCGGAGGCTTTAAATAAAAACCTGCAAAAGCATCAGAGACCTCCAAAGCAGACACCCAAAAAACCTGCACCTCCCACTACAAACCAAACACATAAAACACAAAATCAGTGTGCCACACAATTACAGCTCTTAAGGTGAAATAACATACCTAACACACCAGTAATAGGTGACTCTATAGTCAGGCACACTGACATCACACTCACTAGGCTGGACAAGGAGAAGGTTACTGTTAGCTGCCTGTCGGGAGCCAGAATCCGCCACATAACACAAGCACTCAGGTCACTCCAGAACAAGTACAAATATGGCTCTGTCATTATTCATGTTGGTGTGAATGACCTGAGATGTACCTTCCTGGACTAAATGAAAAGAGACATGGAAGATCTCTCTGATCATGTAGCCCAGGCGAGTATGACCCTGACTCTAAGTAGCATCCTGCCCTCACCAAGAATAATACCGCAGTATAAAGAAAAAATTATCAATTTCAACAATTTGCTAAGCTTCTATTGTCATTCAAAGGGGATCCAGTGTCTGTCAGCCTGGGATGACATGCTCGACAAGTCTCGTTGCTTCACAAGAGACGGCTTGCACCTGTCACCCAAGGCTTTTGCTGCCCCCATAGTGCCTTTTTTAGGCAAGGCTTAAAAGTCAAACCCACCTCCGTAAACAGCACAAATAAAAAAACTGAGGGTTATGCTACTCAACGCCAGTAGTTTAAATCTCAAAATGCACATGCTTGAAGCACTCCTCAGTATGGAGAACGTCGACATCTGTGCAGTAACTGAAAGCTGGTTCAAGGCTCCATAGCATCCCAGCACTACCAGGCTACAACTCATATCACACATTTCGGCCACAGAACATTGATCGAAACACAAAAGGAAGAGGTATATTCATATTCATCAAGGATACCTACACCTCCAGGTTAGTGGCGCAGCATGATACCTCTGAGATCATCCATGTGCAACTAACATCGGGCAAATTGGAAAGGCAAATTGTGACATGGTACAGATCACCCTCCATGACCCAGGACCACCACTCCGCCTTTCTGGAGACACTGGAAAACAAGAAGGTCTTACTGAACACCCTGATATTGGGCAATTTCAATTACCCTACCGTTAACTGGGAAAACTACTCAAGTACAAACTCCCAGATCCAGCGCTTCCTGGAATTTATTAACTCAAATGCCCTGGATCAGCTGGTAAACTCCCCTACCAGAGGTGAAAACATATTGGACCTGGTCATCACCAACATGGGTGACAAGTGTTCCACACTGGGGGTCAACCCGTCAGTGGTTAGATCAGACCATAAACTAATCACTCTGGATGTCTACACCACACCACCACCCCCAACCAAGGAAACCACAGTGAAAAAATTTTCTATAGCAAACTTCACCTTACTTAAGACAGAGGTGGTAAGTTTCACAGCCCCCACGCTAAAGGATAACAGTGTCCAGGATGCAGGAACTTTTACAAATGCACTCTATGAGCACCTACAAGGATGCATGGATCATGCCATACCTAGCAAAACCAAGACTCACTCCCCTAAGAGAAGGAAACCAGTTTGGTGGACCCCTGCCATAAACAGGCTATACAATAGAAGGAGGAAACTAGTTCAGAAAAAAAGCAAATCCCAAGAAGGAAAGACATCCCTGATCAGTATCAGTAAGAAACTAAGGTCCCTCATAAAATCCTCCAAGGCTAACTTCAAAAGAAAAATAGCCAAGGATTCGAAAGATAACCACAAAGCCTTCTTTAGCTATGTCAAGAATCTAAGTGGCAACTCGCAGATATGCTCTGAGCTAGTGCAAAATAGCACAAAATATACTGAACCTACTGATATTGCCAACATCCTGGCAAATAGATTCAGTGCAAACTTCACCCCCCTCTCACCCTCAAAAGGGCCCATAACAATACTGGAAAAGTGTAGTGTCCCAGAAATCACAGACGTACAGGTGAAAACAGCCCTTTCAAAAGTCAAAAGCACAGCGTTAATGGGGCCAGATGGTGTCCCAGGCTGCGTCTTGCATGAACTACAGAACAAACTAACCCCCACCTAAACACACTGTTCAACCTCAGCCTCTCCACAGGCTACATGCCCATAGAATGGTGCACAGCAACAGTTATTCTGCTCCACAAAGGAGGGGCCACAACTGACCCTGGTAACTATTGTCCCATAAGCCTGACTAGCCTGGTCTGCAAGGCTATGGAGCACACCATCATGGAAATCATTAACAAAGACATTGGGAACCTCTAAACACTTGACCCGACCCAGTTCAGCTTTGTTAAGGGCAGATCATGTCTACTAAACTAAACTAAATCTGGTTGACTTCTTTGAGACAGTCACCAGGGCCATAGATGAAGGGAAGGTGGTTCACACAGCCTACCTTGACCTCGCCAAGGCTTTTGACACCATTCCCCACTCGGGAATTATAGATAAACTCACCAGCCTGAACATAAACCCTGCGTCACAAGATGGGTTGCCAACTGGCTTACAGACAGAACTCACATGGTAAGAATAGCGGGCTCCAGGTCTGACTCTAAACCAGTCACAAGTGGTGTCCCACAAGGCTCGGTCCTGGGACCCCTACTGTTTGGCATATACTTCTCAGAAGTACAGGCAAACACAGGAGGACTATGGCTAACCAAGTTCACTGATGACTGCAAACTAGGAGCCATAATTAACTCTCCGGCTGACATGGACATTCTCCAAAAGGGCCTTACTGAGATAGACACCTGGTGTCAAAGTCATGGTCTCAAGCTAAATGCCAAAAATGCATAATCATCATGTTTGGGAAAAACAAAACACCCCTGAATTACCACATAGGTGGCAGCCCCCTTAATACAGAAGGAGTAATAAGAGATCTGGGGACCCAGGTAGATAGTAATCTCTCCTTTGACAATCATATTGCCAAAGTTTTGTTGAAAACCTGAAAACGAGCAAACAAACTGGCACAACAAGAGGTCCTGTTCAAAGCAAAGCCCAAAGCACAAAGTAATATTCCTTAACGCAAATTTATTGTGGAAAGACAACAAGCGTTTTCGCTACTCCAAAAGAGAGAAGCTTCATCAGAGATGTACAAAAAGGGTGCCAAAACCTTTTTGAACCTAAGTAGCAGTTGATACATTACATCACTTCCTTTCAATTAAAATAGAACAGTACACTTAAAAGGGCAATATCAAGTAAAAGAAACAGAAGTACATAGTTGAGTAACTCATCAGTTAACAATAACATGGTTTATATACACAGAAAATATTTAAAAATTTTTAAGTAGAAACGCAGAATTAGATAAAGAGGTTTTTAATAAATGTAAAAACAATATTAATGAACGTTGCCTAAGCACCTCAAATCCAGTGGATAATTAGATCAAGAGAATTAATAGTAAAAACATAAATTTTAAAAATATAAAAGTAACTATTTGTTATTTTGTAATAGAGTTAAGATAAATAAACCAACTGGTAGGTAAGGGCAAACAAGAACTGAACAAAATGTTCTCAATATAAGCATCATCTCAGAAATGCCTTAAGTTTAAGAACAGGTGCAATATTGCAATTCTCATTTAAGCCCGGGTTGTTAAAGGCATCAAGTTTCAACTGCCATTCCAATTCACGGTTTTCAAGAACCAGTGAAGTAGGGCCACCTCTAATAGATACTGGTACATGATCAATGCCCATGAATGTGAAACTATGCCCTGGGTTACATGTAACGTGCTTAGCCAATGCGTTTTCAGTACCAACTGCTACTTAGGTTCAAAAAGGTTTTGGCGCCCTTTTTGTACTTCTCTGATGAAGCTTCTCTCTTTTGGAGTAGCGAAAACGCTTGTTGTCTTTCCACAATAAATTTGCGTTAAGGAATATTACTTTGTGCTTTGGGCTTTGCTTTGAACAGGACCTCTTGTTGTGCCATATTGCCAAAGTTGTTAGGAAATCCTTCTATGTAGCCCATCTAATTACTAAAGGGTTTGCATCTAGAAATAAAGAGGTTATAGTGCCCCTCTACTCGTCACTCAGCAGACCCATCATAGAGTACAATGCCCCATTTGGGATGTACCTCACAAGACACTTCCAACAGCTGGAAAGACCACAAAAGTACCTCACCAAGAGGATCATGCCATATGCTGCCGGTTAAAGAAACTCCCAGCTCTACTCAGTACTCAGCCGCATCGCTCAGGATCTCTGTGCCTGACGATAAAGCCATGTAACCCCGGAATTATGGACATGCTGCCTCAGAAAATCAAAATCAAATCATCTCTGGCGCGCTTGAGAGACTTGAACCTCAGCACTGAATAAAATGGGGATGCTGGGGGGGGACAGAGGGATACACAGAGATAACCTTCACTCTCTTCAAATCCTCCATAAAAGGCAGGTCAGAGTAGGCAGATCTCCTCTCTGACTCTCTTGAGTGGATGGATGGATGAGTGGATTTACTCTCCAGGTATCATTTCTGTGTCACTGTTAGACAGATGCACACTATACACAGTAAAAGGGCATAGCAAAATTAATAAATTAATGGTGGCGAAAAGAAAGCCAAACACACTCTGGCTAGGCTTGTAAATGCCCTAGGGCAGATAGCCTAGTATGAACCTATGAACCTATGAACCTATTACAGGCCTCAAACATATTTCCTATGCAGCCCAACTGGAAAAACTACGTCTGTACTCAGTGCCATATTGCTTACTCAGAGGTGATCTCTGCCTGACTTACAAAGCCATGTCCAACTCAAAATTGATGGACATGCTCCACCTAAAGAAATCCAAGTCACTGCGAGCCATGCGCTCTAGTGAGCTAAACCTCACCACAACAATAAATAGAACATGCTGGAGGGACGGATTCCTGTCACAGAGACTCCCCATGCTTTGGAACATAATTCTTAACTACATTTGGCAGAGCCCCTCACTAACACTCTTCAAGAGAAACTTTGATGAGTGGATGGGTAACAGAAAATACACCCCTGGGATCACTTCAATGGCTCTTCTTGACAGAGGCTCAGTTAATTAATCAATGGGGTGGTGAAAGCTGACACACTCTGGCTAGGCTTTTAATGCCCACCGGCAGATAGCCTAGTACCTACCTATGAATCTATGAACCTATGACATCAGCAATGTCTGTTGAGGAGAAGATAACAGTGTCCCACATGCTAGTGTCAAATGCTCTCTGTAATGTCAAGCGACATCTTACACACACACACACACACACACACACACACACACACACACACACACACACACACACACACACTTGACTGCAGTGAGAATAGAACCTCTAAGTACACAGACTAGAAAATCCAGTATTCTACACAATTGCCACAGCTCGAGTCCATATAGCTGATGACATCAGCAGTGTTTGTTGAGGAGAATATAACAGTGTCCCACAAGCTGGTGTAAAATGCTCTGTAATGTCAAGCAACAGCTTACAAACACACACACACACACACACACACACACACACACACACACACACACACACACACACACACACACACACACACACACACACACACACACACACACACACACACTGAGTGTATTGAGAATAGAAACCTACCTAAGTACACAGACTACAGAACACAGTACTTTACACAAGCACCATGGCACAAGTCTGACTTTTATACGGCTGCAGGCTAACTTATAATGGATGACATTAGCAGTGCATGTTGGAATGAAGAAATTGGGAGACCTGCATGAAATGGATCTGTAGGCATGTGCAAGTATTAAAATACTGTCAATTCATGGGATTGGAGAGGTAGCTGCAGGATACACACTTCTGCTCTTGTAGCTAGACACACACACAAGCACACACACACACACACACACACACACACACACACACACACACACACACACACACACACACACACACCTACCTAAGTACACAGACTACAGAACTCAGTACTTTATGCAAGCACCACTGCACTAGTCTGACTTTTATGTGGCTGCAGGCCAACTTATAGTGGATGATATCAGCATTGTATGCTGGAGAGAAGATGTTGAGAGACCAGCATGAAATGGATGTGTAGGCATTAAAATACTGTCAATCCATGGGATTGGAGCAGTAAATGTAGGATACACACTTCTGCTCTTTTGGCTAGACACAGACACATCCACATGGCCAGTTGACAGCAGTGAGAACAGAACCCGTACCTATCCATGTACACAGACTACAGAACAAAGTACGTTATGCAAGAGCCACAGCCCCAGTCTTTTACAAGACTGCAGGCGAATTTATAGTAGATGACATCTGCAGGCCATGTGTGAGTCAAAATGTTGGGAGACCTGCATAAGCTCATAGCTTCATATGTACATAGAAGGCTACTAGCCTATGGCCTTGCAGTGTTTAGAAACCTAGCTGTGTAAAACACAAGTACCCTTATTGAGTATTGTTGGATGGTCACTGTTAGCAGAGTGATTTTGTGAGCAGCACCAACTGGCCCTGTCCATGAAGGACATAGGTGCCACCTAGGAGGTGACTTTACAATCACCCAACCAGTAGTCAAGGTTGTTCTTGAACAGGGTCATTGAGGAGCACTGATGTGCATGCAGTGGGAGCCTATTATAGAAGAGTGTGAGCCATTGTGGGATATATCTGTCTCCCCAGCATGTTCTGTTTATATCACAGGCTAGCTTGAGAAGGTTTCCTATTACATGATCGTACACTATCATACACTAGAAATAGTGAATGCTCATTTGTCGAACCCAAATGCATGAAACCACAGAATATTGAAGGAATGGATCAGTGAATTTTTTTCCCAGGGAAAAAAATTTGCTGGGCTGTTCTCCGGACTTTGCTGTTTTCTTTACCGTGGGGCAATCTCAGAGTTGGTATATTTAAGGTGGGGGTATGGGGGTCACAGCCCCCCACATCGGGGGTGTGGGGCAACCCCCCCCACTTTATGTTTCCTGTACATTCTTTTTCTTTTTGGATCAGCGATTTTTTTTCCCTGAGAAAAAATCTGCTAATCCATTCCTTTGACATTTTGTGGTTTCATGCATTTGGGTTCGATTATAGATCGTTCATTATTTCTTGCTTTCGATCATATAATATGAACCCTGGTTGAGAACCCTGGGCCAAATTATTCTTGTCCTATTTGATTTGCAGATGTGCAGCATTTCCAGTAGGGCAGGGTTTGAGACTGCTCTGAAGGGCAAGCATAGGTTACGTCTCAGCAGCCTGCATGATACTGAGTACAGTGGCAGGTCTTTCAGTCTTTCCATGTATGTCATGTTTGGAGGCCCTGGAGTCTCCAAGGCACAACCCTGTGTTTTCTCCAATTGCTGCAGGTATCTGGTGAGGTACAGAGAGAAGAGAACATTGTACTCAATTAGTGGTCTGATAATGGTAGAGTACAGCAGAGGTATGACCACCCTGGTCTTGGATGTGATGTCCATATGTATGAAGTGCGCAATGTAGAATGTGTGTGTCACCACTATGGACACATAATGATGAATGTGTAGATTGCTATCAACATGTGTTCCCGAGTCTCACAACACTACGTTTAAGCTTAGAGGGGTGCTATGTATATCACATTTATTAGGGGTACTTTACTGCCAAAGGGGACAATGAGCCATTGTATGCTTTAAGATTCAGTCCTTGAGTTTGGCAACAATCATATGTGTGTGGTAGCACCTTCCGTAAAATGTTACCATCATTGGGGACTCTATATTAGTGCATCCAGTTATCAGTCATCTGCAAGCTTGGTAAACCACAGGTCATCTACCATTGCCTGCATTTCAGGGAAGACGTTTGCAGTTGAGGGTCCAGCATAGATCCTTGTGGTATTCTAATGGTAATTTGCTTCTGGTGGAGATGCAGTCCCCAACTTTGAGAGTGTGTATTATGTCATTGAGCCAGTTGCCTATGCCTGTATTACTGTATGGCTTAAATCCAACATGGGAGATCTTCACTATGACACATGAATGGGGGATAGTGTCAAAGGCCTTTGATAAGTCCACATAGGTGGTGTGTCCTGTTAAACCTCATCCAGGTCTGTGGGGTCAGTATCCAAGAAGTCCACAAGGTGCAATAAGCAAGAACTACCCTTGACAAAAACAAAATGGGTTGGGTCAAGTGTGTTGAAGATCACCTATGTCCCTGTAGATATGGTCCATGCTGATTCCTTCCCTAGCCTTGCAGATAAGTGTTTTTGGGCATATGAGCCAATAGTTGTAGTTCTGCATGTTACCATATTGATGTGCATCGCATAGCAAACACCATTTAATATTAAGTTTTGTACTGTCGTTGATATATATGTAGAAAAAGTACTGAGACGCCAGGGTTGTAGTCCTTGGGGGGATGGCAACAGATGGATGTATTGTAAATATGTGACAAATTGTTAGATAGGGCCCTCAGTTTGTAATGTTTACATGTGTAATTTCATGTTATACAGAGAGAATGGACAGTAAACAGCAGTAATACAGTATAATATGTACATTTCCATAGTGCAGCGAGCAGCGGGTTTGATTGACAGTTACCAAAGTGCATATGCATGCGCTATACACATATTTGTGCATATGTAAGCAGTGTGCAAATGTGAGCCACATTGCTAAAGTCTGATTGTTAGTATTGAGTCTATGAAATACACCTGATGCTTAACTGACTGTGTGGTAGCATGTGTTAATGTATTGATACAATCCTTGTTGTTGCCAGATGGTACTGGGTTCGAATACGGGTGTATGTAATGCATTTAAATACATTGCTGCCATATCTAATACTTTCAAATATATTAAAATACATTGCTGCCATTCCCCGTTACTGCACATTGGTGCATGATGTGCACCTTTGCTCAAAAATGGCTTAAAGAGGTGAAATGGGTAGGTAGGACAGTAGTGAAATGGGGAGCAAGCAGAGGGAAGAACAAAGGGAAAGCAGGGCAGGAATACACAGAAGGGAGATAGGAAAGAACCATAGCTATCCATTTCTTTAGCAGTGTAAAGTGAACATATGTGGAAAATATTAAATGAATTTGGACTGTCATCTCCAGAGAGAGGGGTGACCACAACACAATAAACAGAGAGGGGTCTAGGGCTACCATTTCAAGGACTTAAATATGACCTGTGACTTAAATAAGACATGCTGGAGGGACAGATTTATCTCTCAGTGACTGCCACATCTTTGGAACAGGCTACCAATTCATGTGAAATGGAGCACTAAATGCAATGTTGGGTATTGACAAGTACTTCTACGGTATTACATTGGATTGAAATGGCTAGGCTTAAAATGACCCCCGGGTCACTAGCCTAGCAATCTCCTGTGATCCTATGATCCTATGTTGTATAGTCAATTAGACGGAATCAAGTGTGTCAAGAAGGTACATGTGCGAAATGGAGCAATATATATATATATATATATATATATATATATATATATATATATATATATATATATATACACACACACACACACACACACACACACACACACACACTCACACACACACACACACACACATATATATATATATATATATATATATATATATATATATATATATATATACATGGGATGAATTTTTTTTTTTTAAGAGAGAGCGGAATGTTGGGGAAGGGAGGTAGGAATGTTTGGGTCAGGTACGTTGGGTAGGTGAGGAAGCAATTGCAGACAAACAAGACAAATAAGACAAGAAACAGGGAGGGTGATGGGCACAAACGTTTGGGGGACACCATGATTGGGGCGAGGGTGGGGACATCTTGAACCCATGGTCGTCAAGCTGGATGATGGTGAGAAATGAGACCTCACCCACTGGACTGTCATCACTGTCACCTCACTGGAGTGCTTGACATCTCCTTCTCCTCCTCCTGGTACTACATAAAATGAGGGAGAACAGCCTTTCCAGCCAGCATAGGTATGCACCAATAGTGCAGCACACAACCCTATGCACCATCCCTGGCAACTCAGTGCAGGTGATAAAAATCACCACCTCTGCCACTGCTTTCAGAGGGAACCCCTGGACCAGCCTCTGGGGTAGGACTACCTGAAGGGGCAGGTAGTGCAGGGGCAGCAGAGGCAGTGCTGCCAGGTTGGCTACCTGATATGCTGGGCAATGATGCTGGAGCCAGTGGATGGGGGTCAGGCGGATCTTGTAGGGCAGGCCTACCCCGCTGTGCTGTGGAGCATTTAGTGACGTGGTGCACATGGATGGCATGGATACACTTTGACAACCTGTGGTAAAATTACAAAAAATACATAAAAAATAAAATAAAATACAAATAAAATAAAAAAGAGATACGGGTTGGAGTGAGAGAGAAAAAAGAGATTAGTACCTTCATATGTGACATACAATGCATTGATACAATTATTTGATTCTATTATCTTAACTTTTATTTTTAAGGCTACCACCTCCTAACAGATAACTTTTGCTTTTAAGAGTCCCAGCTCCTAACAGATACACACTATACTACAAATTGCAACAAGAATTCCTTGACATGTCCATATATTGCACATATGAATGTTCCAATTATACAGATTACAGTTTACAGTAGGACATTTGTGCCACTGGTATAGAGGTTTTAATTTAATTTAAATATAATTGAAGAATTAACTGTATTGTATAGTTGAGAAGTGTGGTATTTGAACCCACAACCTCTGACCAAAGTCTAATATTGTACTCTTGGTTTGTGCTGCATGCATACTTGCTTTTACAGTTGAGATATGCATGCTCAGTTGAACACAACTCTATAAAATACCAATAAAGCTATCTTTAACTTTTAATGCTACAATAACACTGCTCTTCTGCTGTATGCATACCATATGCTTCCATCATCCTCGCCAATCTAGCCCCATGGGTTTGGACATTGACCTCCTGGTCCATGGCAGCTATGGAAAAAACAGAACAGAATACCATTATGAATACCAGTCTTTCCTATATTCAGCTTTTAATTCTTACAAGTACTCCCTGTAGTTGATACTTACACAGGTATGGGATGTCTGCAGTCCTAAATTCCCCAATCCAATGATAAAGGGTTTCCCTCTTCCTGCTGTGTAGGTCATTGTAATGATGCCTACATTGGTCACCAGTGCACAGGATACCAGTGGCACCAGTTACAGCCTGAGCTAAACTATCCCAAGCTTCTGACTTATACTGGCAGCCAGAATAGTCCTCCTGCAGAAGCCTCACACTGTGATTCTTAACTAGAAGTCCAATAAAAATCTTGGACTGATGAACATCACATCTCTGTGCCCTAAACCTGACACCTTCTCCACAAATACCTGCTATGTTTACCATGGATCAAGAGCAATATAGAGTGATGGTTTCCTGCCAATTCCAGTTATCACATTTACTGGGAGTGTGCACACTGTTTGAAACTGTTGTGCTCCGCTTACCATCACACAAACACAGTGCTCACACTGTGCATCTCTGAGCACCACGTTTGCATGATGGTAAGTGGAGCTCAACAGTGCCAAGCAGTGAGACATTACATAACTGCAGTTGCAATTTCAAGGTTATTGGATGTACAGGCAGTTGTGTATGTGTGTTAAGCAAATGGGAAGGCCATGCCAGTACAGATAACAGAACTATACTTAAAGGAATATAGTACACAGTATACCCACAGTCATACATCTGACAATAAATGTGATAATACATAGATATATACAGAAATAACTGACACAATACTAGTGTGTCAGCCCTCATACATATAATTCATATCAGGTCCATTATGTCAAGTGTTATAAGTAAGATTAACTATAATGGTAAGTGGAACAACAGTAAAAGTTTATGGAATATGTTGTATTCAAACCCAGTATCATGTGCATGGCAGTCTTACACTTACAACTGTTGCCACAAGAAGGTTGAGAAAACAGTTGTCTATGTTGCAGTTCATTGCTATAAACTTCATTGTCACATCAGTAAAACAAAGGTTGCACACCCTGTACTAGAACCTATGACCATCTGTACGTCAGCCCTACACCTGCACCTGCTGCCACAGGACTAGTTACTTGACTTTTACATTTTACTGATCATGCTTAAGGTCTTGCTGTTAACTGAAGCACAACACCACTTATTGGGTTTGCCCAATAGTATTAATTGAATGCATCTGGTTTCTATTTTCGGCTGTCTGGATCAAGTCTGCATCATGGATAGGCCAGTTGTCAAGTTTGCAAACTGCTGTGTTTTGTGCAAACCAGATAAGCATAGCTAAACCTGTTATTCATTTTTCTCTTTTTCCCATGTTTGCGCTAAGCAGCACATCACACAAACACTGGCCAATAAAAAAAAAAAGAAAAAAGAAAGGTAGAGGCAGAAGTAATACATATGAGATATTTCTATACAGGTCTGGATTTGACCTCTCACTCCAGTGCACCTTCAGAACACAGGATGGGTGCCTTATCCCTTTGCTACACAAACATCTTTGCAGCACAGAACTTAAATCAATATGCATGCAACCAACTACAACAGCATCTACACTGATATCAAACCATTACAATTGTTATTTGTACACAAATTAATGTTGGATGTAGTGCACCTAGTGATCACACAACCTGTCATGATTATTGCTTGCAAATATACAGCTCTGACTTACATTTCTGTGTTTGTTAGCTATCCTTTATTTATCTGAGCAGTAATCTGAAACATGCAGTGTGTAAGCCATTCTATATAACTGGCCTTAAAATGTGTGAGGATATTAAGTGGAAATAATATCATATGCAGTTGCCAACGAATGAGGGGCAGGTTGTATGTCACGGAACACAACCTGTGACATGTGTGCTGCTTACTTACATTTGTAGATCTAACCTGATACATGCAGTGGAAGTAAGGCAGCCTACAGTTATGTTTTCCTTCTCCTGACCACGAATCATTCAGAGTTACAAAACATTACACTTACATAGTTACATAACACTGAGGGAGCACCTGCACTATGTTTACATCTCATACATGGATCCAGTTTTTTGGGATTTAGCAATTCTAATGAGTTCACACCTGATTTGTATCTTCACCATGCTAACAGCCCTGCATTTATACCATATAAAAAGGCAACTATATAGCTAGGCAAACTGATGGTGAGGAAACTTGCTTATGTTGGGAAGACTGCACATAAGGCTATTTCTTCAGGATATATCTGTACAGAGGAGTATTGAACTTCAGAAGGTAGGCTTCCATTTGTCAGCTATATACTGCACATGCTGGAATGTATTTAAGAAAAATCTGAAGCAAAGGCTTTTACACTTTTATCTGTATGCATTAGTTAAAAGTGCACTGATGTCAAGGGCATGCTAGCCAAGCCATTTCAGAGGTATACATGATTGCCAATACATGGAAATGAAATGCTGTGTGATAAATATGTACAAATGTTTCAGGGACAGTTCCATTGATAGCATTATTAGCATTTCAAAGATGGTTTGTTAGCAAAATGTGTAATTTCCTGTTCTTTGTTTGAGGGGAGAAAATGTGAATTACTGTTATGGCACAAACAATGATTGACTGTTCTTTTGTTAGGGGGAGCAAAGGTAAGATACTGTTATGGCACAAAGAATGATATGTTGCTTTTGTTACTCTCCTTGTTTTGCATCCTTCCTGTTGTTTATATTTCACATCTGTTGACTGTTGTATGTTTCTAGAGGGGGTAATACTGAGAGGTTACCTTTTCTGTTTTATCTGGAATCAATTAATCAGTACTTATGTGATAGTTATGCATATTATTCTTCTGTTGTCTTTTAGGATACCTAGGAGTATGCCACCTAAGCATGTCAGTCCTCAGAGACCCCCTTCACTGATGCTGAGAACCAGATTATAGTTGATGCCTTTAGAAAACATGGTGTTTTTCTGTTGGAAAGGGGACAGGGAGATATAGTACATAGGATGCAAATTTGGCAACAGATAGCTGCTGATCTGAATGCTGTGGGTGGCCATGGTAGGACATATGAGCAGGTGTACCACAGGGCCACTGACATGATCACATCTGCACCAAGGAGAGCAGCTGCAGTGGGCGTGACCAGATGGGTACTGGGGTGGGCCTGTTAGGGAATCATCACTAACACCCAATGAAGATTTCCTGGCCAATATCAAGGCTCGAGACAGCTCACAGGAGAGTGCAGTACAGCATGTCTTGGATGTGGGAACAACAGTGTCAAAGACAGCAAGCATGTCCCAGGAGGAGCTTCCGGGTAGGCTTTGGTATCTCAACAGCTGAATACTGTTGTACAGTAAAACAATTGAAATCAATATGTTACTTCTGTGTGACATGTAATATTTTTTCTGGGGGAGGCGGGATTTAAGATTGTTACAGTTATTAGCTTAGGTTTGAGTTGACAGCCACATTCTTGTTAAAAGTATA